>NC_084592.1:10587500-10800000 GCF_033807715.1 Cololabis saira | reverse complement strand
CTTTTTTTCAGTATTTTCCTGGTTTGGACTATTGCCCTCCAACCAGAACTTTGATGAATAGATCCTGAGCCGTGACCCTGGGCAGGGCTCTGAACCCCCGAGGGCCCATCTCTCACATCACCCGTCCCACGCTCAAGGCCTTCACATAAACGCCATCTGATGTAAATCTAATGCCAAATCAATATTCACTGTTGGACCACCTTAAAAGGAAAGAAATGTGTTTGTATGTTTCTGTTAAATCTTTGCTTTTCACCTGCATGAAACTAAATCAACTTTAATCTCTTATGCTGGTCTTTTTTAATAGCTGAAAGAGCGTAGGGGCTCATTGATCCACCTTTGGGATCTTTTGAGGTCACTCTGTGTTCAGGAATGAATCACGTCAGGTGATGACGTCCTCACCCGGGGGGACGCATGAACGTTCATACCTGTCTGAAGAACTCCTCCATCAGGCTGTGGGTCCAGTGGTAGTGGAGCGGCCAGGTTTTGGCCGGATGACTGATGTCGGCGGCGTGCAGCATGAGTGATAAAACCTTCACCTTGTCCACGCTGCAGGGAAGGACGACAAGATAACTTTAGCACAGGCGAGAAACTAGACACTATTAAAGGAAGAAAAGCAACACTTTATCAGCATTAGTCTGACACTGCGAAATAAAATGTAAATGAAACTTTAGACTGAGGGAGAAAAATCCGCTGCAGAGTCTTTTATTAGGCAGCGTGCAGAGAACAATCAGCAACAGAAGCGGAACCAGTGTGCTGACGGGCTGGTGACAGCATCTTCCCCCAGATGTCAGCCGAGCGTGAGCTGAGAGGCGTGACGGACGCCTCCCTCCCTCCACACCTCCACACAAACAGGGAGGTGGAGGCCGGACTGCTGGGTCTGTCAAAGCCCCGGCCAGGACTCGGGAGTGGGTTTGGTCCAGCAGGAACCTCACGCTGGGACTGGTGATGTGGTCCGGCTCTGCCTCACACAGCCTCCCTGGAGCAGCTCGCCTCATTTTGAGGCTCGGGGAGAATCTAAAGTTGGAAGTTTGATCGGTGATGAGTCATTCTGGTGTGATTCACATGTTGATGTTGATGGGACAGGTTGTCATGGCAACGCGAGCTGATGAGAAGTGAACCAGACTCACGCCGGAGAACAAGTTGAATTTGCTTTGCTGGAACTTTAATCCTGCTTCAAAGCTTGAAAGCCGAACTTTCTCCAGGACTGTATTTATTTTATGGACTGAATGAATTTCCTGTTTCAGTGTGTCATAATTTTAATGAAATATATTTATTTTTTATTTTTTATTTTTTATTTATTTTTATATTTTCTTTATTTTATTTTTTTTATTTTTCTTTATGAACTTATTTCACCATATTTTCACCATATCATCTTCACATTATATTTATCTCACTCATGGTTCTTCACCGAATTTGATAATTTTACAAAAAAAAAAGAATATTTTCTGAACAAAACAGTCAAGGCACATTTTCAAACAAGACAATCTACTCATAATACTGTAATAAGACAATTTCCACATAAAAAGGGATTATTTAGATTCTATTAACAAGAGTATTTTATCATAGATTAGGAATATCGTGTCAGAGCGTGAAAACGAGGTAATTAAATGATAAATATGCTGGTGTGCATGTGAGAACAGACTATTCTAACACTGCTGCTGGAAGGCGGGTTCCTGCCTGCAGGACTGACCTGTGCGTCTGCGTCAGGCCGTTCCTCATGGTCTTGATCTGCTGGAAGTGGCAGGACATGTCCGTGGACATCACCATCTCTATCACCAGAGACCTCAGCTCCCTGCCAGTAATCAATACACACCATCAGCAGGGAACACCATCACAGAAAAGGTGTGTGATGAACTGGGATGAACTGGGTTGTGTTTGGGTGAAGGCTTGAAGTGAGAAGCAAATGTGTATTGTTTGACATGATTCGGGTGGATTTGGGCGATAGAAAGGAAAGGAGGTCATGAAAGTTACAGAAAAGCTACAACTGATCAATTATTCCATCAAATGAAACAAACTAGTATTTGTGGAGATTTAGGCCCTGTCCCAATACTCCCACTACCCCTAGTTTTCATCCCTACCCCTAAATTTTGCGCGTTCCCGTGAGGGTAGTGGTGTCCCAATTCCTCTTCCCACCTAGTGGTAGTGAAGAAAACTAGTGTAGTGGCTATGAATCTATCCCTACGGATGTAGGGATTTCCGATCCTCACTAGCTGATCTAGGGACAAAAAAATTTCCCAGAATGCTTTTCGTCGTCATTTGCGGACTGAATCCAAAAAAAAAACATGACAGACATTTCTTATTTTTTAGTGAATGAAATCAATATTTTGAGTTAGTTTCTGCATAAAAATGTGTTTTGTTACATTTCTAGCAAGAAATACATATTTTACTTTCATAATATTCACTCAGTGAATGTAAATAATCACTTGTTTACCCGTTGTTGTGAAGTCTTTTTCAAACCTCTCCAGAATAAAGGCTGATTTATGGTTCTGCGTTACACCAACGCAGAGCCTACGGCGTAGGTTACGTACCCTAAGCCGTAGGCTCTGCGTCGATGTTACGCGTCGACGCAGAGCCTACGCCGTACCCTACGCCGTACCCTACGCCGTACCCTACGCCGTATCCTACACCGTACCCTACGCCGTACCCTACGCCGTAGGCCCTGCGTTGATTTAACGCGGACCTATAAATCAGCTCCGGTGCCGGCAGCAGAGATCTCGAAATTTTCGGAGCAAATTTCTTAACAGGCGTAGCCACAAATGTTAGATTTCATCTATTAAACCAACATTTATCTTCCTAAACGATTTATTTCAGCCAGCGGTAATTCTCCACAGAGCTGCAGGTTTCTCCCCCGGGACGACGGCGTAGGGCGATCACGTCTGTACTCCGGCTGCTGCTGCTCCGAGCCGGCGGCTCTTATCATCTCCGAAAACATCGGGTCAAATTTCTTAACAGGCGTTATTTGGATAAACTGAGCCCAGGTTGGAGATCTTAACGGTTACTTTTACGCCTGAAAAAATATTAAAACTTAATAAAGTGGCATATTAACAGCGCTACAGCTGAAATTAAAACAGCTTTTGGCTCTCAGCTTCCTGATTAGTGGTGGTGCTGAAAGTAGGAGTAGGGGGAGTATTGGGACAGGCCCCTGGGAAGATTTCAAGTGCCCTAAAATCTGTCCCTTCTTTTTTAGGGGTAGTGAAAGAAAGTAGGGGGAGTATTGGGATTGGGCCTTAGGATGGATTCACTTTGGGACAGACGTCTGGAAAAACACGTGTGAGCCTAGATTTGAGCCAGTTCTGGTTCCTTTAAGAACATAAATGAATGTGAATGATCTTGTCAATGATGGAGGCGGTTTGTGCGAGCAGACCTCCAGTCGTCCTTGTTCAGGTTGACCAGGATGTTCATGTCCTCCTCCGCCATCAGTTTGTAGGCAGCACTGACGTGATGGTTCTCCAGAACCGACCGGTCGTTATACAGAATGGCCACCTCCGACCTGACGGACAGGAGAGTCGTCCAATCAGACACCGATACACCTCGTGTACAAACACCTCAGTTTAAACATGTTTGCCACATTTTCCTTCAGTAGAAACCCCTTTACATGGCGTGTAATATTGCATAAAGGTCCATCTAAACCTTAATACGTCAGCTGATCCCCTGGCGTTCCTGGTAAATTAAACCTTTTTGTATCTGAAACATACTTTATTACCATTTTACCTTGTCAAAAAGAGAAAACACTTTTTAACCCCCAATTATTTTCAAAACATGAAGCATTTTTCTCTTAAAAATGCTTCAAACTGCACTGAATATCCGTAGTTTGTAAAGAAAAATGTCTTTATTTGAATCCCAGAAGCTAAAAATTATCAAGATACTTTTTTTGCTTGTAAGAGAAAAGAAAAAAACTTTTATTCAATATGGAACAGCATGATCGTAAGAGTGTGGGTGTTACCTGGTGTGGATGTGGAAGTTGTTGGTTGTTCCTGTGTGTTCGAAGTCATGAATCGCTGCAGCAAAAACCATTGCAAGGATCTCCAGCTCGCTGAGCCAGTGCTGCAGACGTGCACATGAACACAGCCACACACAAGCACCAATGTAGAATGACTGATCAATATATCATTGTATGTATGTTTGGGTCTTTACAAACAAAGAAGCAGAGCATGTGCTGTGGGCGGGGCCTCGTGATACTATAGCAGGCCTGATTTTTTTTTAGATTTCGCTTCAAACCACCAAAACCTTTGGTGGGTGGTGATTTCTTTTTTTTTTCAGAAACTTTGCTGCTTTAGTATTCCTAGATAATCTTTTTCATGTTTCCACAGTATCATAACGAGCATTTATTTACAATTGATATGTTTAAAATGGTTTTATTGGCAAATAAAACAGATTTTGGTATATTACTGCCCTAAATTAATTGCAGATTGTCATCTTCTGCTCGGCTACCTGCTTTTTGAAAACTGACCACAGGTTTTGTTGTTTTGTTTTGTTGTTTTATATTTATGCTCAATGATGGATTGTTTTAAAAGTGTTTGTGTGTGAGTGTTACCATTAGTCCAGTGTGCAGCATCAGGAAGTGTGCGGTCTGAGTGACGTCAGCAGCGTGGATCAGGTTGTGGTACGGGTTCCTGTGTTTGCTGTAACCGTTCTCCAGAGCCTCCACAAACTGCACCAGGGCCTGCACCGGGATCTGAACACAGGACTGTGGCTAGTACAGGTGCTGCAGGTACAGGGCTTACAGGCAAGTAAGTGAGACAGGAAGTAGCACCACTTTTACACCCTTGTGTCTACACGTAACTAACCATCTGGTCGACCCTCACCGGGTCTTAAAGTGAGGTAAATCAAGCCTCAGATGAACAAAAACATGTGTCATCTCACGCCATGTCATTCTTTATTCAACAAGATCATATTCATATCATTCATATCAAAGTGTGTGTACCCTGAACCTGGCGATGAGGTCATAGCGAGTCAGCAGGTCGTAGACCAGGAACTTCAGGGCGTGATCTCCGGTGCCCTCGTGGAAGGCAAAGACATCAAAAGACCACTGATCCACCTCCTGGAAAACATTTAGCATCATGTAACATGTGTCAGAGCAGCTAAAAGGTTCTTGCTTCTAAATTCAGATAAAACAGAGGTTATCATTCTTGGTCCAGAGCATCTTAGGAAGGGACTAGATGGTGTTGTGATGGCTTCCAGTGCAACTGTGAGAAACCTTGGTGTTGTTTTCGATCAGGATTTGTCGTTTAAACCATATGTTAATAAGGTTTGTAAAATAGCATTTTTCCATCTCCGTAATATTGCAAAGATTAGGAAAATCCTCTCGCAGAGTGATGCAGAAAAACTAGTTTATGCGTTTGTATCTTCTAGACTGGATTACTGTAATGTGTTATTAGCAGTAAGTAATTTGCTGAATAGGCTCCAGCTGATCCAGAATGCAGCAGCACGAGTGCTGACAGGAATCAGCAGGAGAGACCACGTCTCTCCAGTGTTAGCGTCGCTCCATTGGTTACCCGTTAAATTCAGAATCCAATTTAAAATTGTATTACTTGCATATAAAGCCCAAAACGGCTTAGCTCTGCATTATTTGCAAGATTTGATAGTGCCTTATGTTCCTGGCAGAGCTCTCCGTTCTCAGAGTGCAGGTTTACTCGTAGTTCCTAGAGTATCCAAATGTAGATTTGGAGGGTGTTCTGCTATAAGGCACCATTACTTTGGAACCAACTTCCAATCTGGGTTAAGGAGGCTGACACCACCTCCACCTTTAAAACTAAACTTAAAACATTTCTGTTTAGTAAAGCCTATATAGTTAGTGTTTAGTAAACCTCTAGCTGGTGTTGGTAAATCTCTAGTCTGTGTAAACTCTAGTGTGTTAGAGTCGATCCTGTAGTTTCTTGTGCTGGCCCCCCCTTTTTCTCCTCTTTTTTCTCTTTTGTACATGGTGCAGCATCCTCTGCCGGTGGCGAAGAGCATCTCTGAATGCACAACACCGGAACCTGCAGCGTGGGAGTGAGAGGGGCAGGGTAACAGCCCCTTTCAGGCGGGACGAGAGGTTTGTCCCTCAAGACTCCTCTCCCTGGCCCTGCCCCTTCTCAACCTTTCCCTGACCCTGCACCCCAACCTGGGACTTGCTGATTGGGCCGGAGCTTCAGGAGCTGCATGCTGGCCTGCGGTCCCCACCCCCGGTCATCCCGTCGCTGCTTCCACCTGCCTGCTGTGCTGTTGCCGTCCCTGACCCACCAGTCTGGCCCTCGGCAGGAGGGTCCCCCCTTATGAGCCTGGTCCTGCTCAAGGTTTCTTCCCTCCTAAAGGGGAGTTTTTCCTTGCCACTGTTTGGCTCAAGGTTTTTCTCCCACTGTGGGAGTTTTTACCTGCCATTGTTTATGTAATAATTGCTCGGGGGTTTATGTTCTGGGTCTCTGGAAAGCGTCTAGAGACAACTTTTGTTGTATTAGTCGCTATATAAATAAAATTGAATTGAAAAAATTGAATTAAAAGCATCAGCTGAGGCTGAAGGTCCCACCCAGCACCCAGCACCCAGCACCCAGTCACTGTGATGACGCCTTCTGCCTGTAGGGGGCAGCGTCTTAATTATATTTAATCACATACGGTACAGAGACGAGGTAAAGCAGCAATTATATTAATGGTTGTAATTATTCTGTGACTTACAATTATGTTTGAAGTTTGCCCACCTATGATTCATGAGTTTCATGTCTTGAAAAGCATAAAATAGAGTAATTATAGATATAATTGAATTTTTTTCCAAGTTTGCTCAGGAAGCCCTGAGGCAGAAACATATATCACGGTACAAACCTCTAAATCTACATTATCCTATTATAGTACCACCTCATTTCATCTCCTCTCACTTCATTTATTACCTTTATTTTCATTCCCTTATTAACCTGTCCTTTTCTGTTCTCTTCCTTTGCGGTTCTTCGTTTCGGTATTATGCTTCCGTTCAGCCTCCTCATTTTCATTATCTCCCTTTCTTACACCTTTCCTCTCCATCTATGTTTTTAACAGGTTTTTCTCTCATTTCCCTTCATCCCCAGTTTTTTCATTTCATCCTTTTACCGTCCCTTCTCTCCCTTCATGCTACGCTCCTTTTCTACTCCCTCTTTCCTCAGTGTTTAATCCATCCCTTGACCACCTCCCCTCTTTCTTCCAGGAGCCTTGACAACCTTCCACCTCCCTCCGTTTTCATTCTTCATTTCCTTTTTTATCCTTTACTCCTTTCCCCCCTTCTCTGCCCTCTATCAGTCAATTTTCTATTTCATTTATCTTTTCCTTCCCGGGTTAAACAAACCTGATCTCTGCCTGGTCCCATCTGTTAGAACTAATCGATGCTGGTGCAACACAGTGAGACGCAATAAGAATGTTGTCTTTTTTTATTTCTCTCTGTACCTTCAGGGCTGTCAGAGCTGTGGGAGGATAGGTCAGCCCGGCCATGTTGGACGTCCGTCTGTACATCCTGCAGACGCACAGATATAAACGTTAAAACACAAATCTCACACATGCATATATAGATGGTGGCATGCATGTAAACACTCCTTCAGACTCCCTCCTGTTGCTCTCCTTAGTTTGTGACTGGGATGAATTGTTGGTTGCCGTGGAAACCCAGCTCCAAACCACGTGCATACAGAGCGAGAGCTGGCTGGGCGGATATTTTTTTGATTTTGTGCGTCATTAAGCCGCAGCAGATGAACTGATAGCGCTCTTTCACTGCAACTCATTTACACTCTAATGATATTGGACCTGGTGAGTTTCTCTGCACGATCTCCAGCCCGCTCGCACTCTAACGTCATTACCCCTTCGCGTTCAACCTCTTAATTGCATCTACGGTGAAGTCCACCGGATGTTGTCTGATGTTTGTTCTGAAGAAAAATTCATGAGTGCTCTCGGTTCTGTCTGCAGGTACTCCGGATTCCTGCTGCAGATAAAAATAACTCAACTCTCTGAAACTCATCTCAGACGATCATCTGTCAGGACTTTGGTGCCTTCACACGTCATTTGAGCAAATGTGTGTCTCCAAACTTTTGAGTGGTGTCTCTAAATAATTTAAGGCCTTCCCAAGTATGCCTATTTTTGAGGTTTTTACTAAAATGAGTAAATATGAACAGTTTTATCTCTATCCGACAAACTACCGTATTTCTGGACTATAAGCCGCACCTGCATATGTGGTAAGACGCACTTAAGTGCTTATTTGTGAGTGCGCAGCCTTGACCAATGGCGTGCGTCGCCAGCCTATTTAAGGGGAAGTGATGGTGAACCCGGAAACAAAGCGCGACTCTTCGCCCCCGCCCACTGCGGGTTCCGGTCGGTTCCTGTCTCGTTCCTCATCCACCTGTGGCTTTGGCCGGCTCGTGTCAGAAGCGGATCTTGTGGCAAGAGTTCATGCAACTGGTACGTAGTCGGCTGGTTACAGCATGCTGTGACGGCCCTCTTTGGTTACTTTTGTCTAATTTACTGCCGACCTGCACCTGATCACTTTTTCTAGCACGTCCGTCGTTCAGCGTCCTTTCAGTCGGTCGCAGCTGCGCCTTCTGAAGGATGATTGGCTCGCTGGGAGCGTCTGCAGCGCAGGCGACTCGTGAAATGCAGCGAGCCGCTTTAGAATGATTAAGAAGCCTTACATCGCCTGGTATGTGTCTTTTTATCTTTATGAATCCCGATCTCGCTGCAGTTATTTGTGGCATCAATTAAGTGTTTTGTATGTCCTTAGGTGTTGCTGGTTTTAGCCCCCACTGCCGTTCTTGCCAGCGTTCTTGTCTACGGGAAAAAAACAAAGCCGTGGTCTGGCTGGACTGACGCGGCCTCTCACGTGAAGAGGCTGCAAGACCTTCGAGCATCCAAGACTTTTTATAGCCTACTTAGTTTTTAGCAATTGTGCGCGTGTGCGTGCGTGTGTGTGCGTGTGTGTGTGTGTGTGAGAGAGAGTGTGTTTGGAGCGTGGTGTGAGGGATATTCTTCTTTTGGGTTCATTTGTTCATTTGTCTCTGGTGTATTGGTCATCCCAGAATCTCACGTGCGCCCTTAAACTGTGTAAGGTCACACATACAAGCCGCATCCGCTTTATTTAAAAAAAAAAAAAAGATATGCAAGCTGCAGATATTTATGTTGTTATATTAGATATTTACTACATGTACAGAAGGATTTTGAACTGTAAATGATGTACATGTTTGTACCTAAATAGATCCTTTCCTAACAGTGTCTTGAACACGGCAGCAACTTTGCTGATTAAAACGGGACAGAACCAAGAGAAAATAACCGCTATTTATTTATCTATTTATCTGTTTGAAATCTGCTTCTACATTTATTTTGTCTTAGTTTTGATTCTAATTCCGGTTAGAGCGAGTGGTGGAAGAATAATCCACGAATAGCTGCACCTTTGTATAAGCCGCATGGTTGAAAACTTATGAAAAAAGAAGCGGCTTATAGTCCAGAAAAAACGGTATTTTACTTTTTGATACCTCCTTTAATCCATTTAGCCATATCCTCTAAACTCAAGAAAACTATTCTGTAAAATCTCACCATTTATTGTAAACACTTTTTTGCCACCAGTTGGCACATTTGCTCATCTGTGGGTGTTTACACAAGGTAATATCTCAGGAAGGCTTTGAAATCTTCACAACCAATAGAATCAATGGGTATTTTACATTTTCACGTAACGTCTGGCAATATCCAATCAGAACCAAGCAAAGACTGTGTTTGCAGAACATCGTCCTCATCAGTCTTGATTAGGAATGGGCGATATTTTACCGTTCACGATATACCGTCAAAAAAATTCCCCACGGTAAGAATTTATCTCGCGATAAAAACGATAAATTCCTGTTGATGACGTTTTTGTGCAACAAACATGGCGGAAGGCAGATCTGAGAGCGAGGAGCTTGTTGTTAAACGAGGCTCCAGCTCCGTTATCTGGAACTGGTTTGGATTTAAAAAGAGTGACGAGGAGCAAACATCATCTATTATATGCAGAGTCTGCAAAAAACAGTGAGTGCAAAGGATGGCTTTTATTTATTTGTCCTGTTTCTTTATCAGGTTGTATTTTTTTCTACTTTGTGATTTTATAAGCTAGGGAAACTTTTTTATCGTTATCGGGATAAATGCCAGAAATTATCGTGATACATTTTTTTTTCCATACCGCCCATCCCTAGTCTTGATCAACCTGATACCCCTTACATGGCTTTGAGTCGTCACAGAGATGTGGGACGACAAAAACCAAGTGGAGTTTTTCTCTGAAAAATGAGGCATGATGGTGAAACATCGAAGGTAAGAACAAATTCAGATTTGTTTTGTTTTTTGGGTCTTCTTCACCAGCTAGCTCAGTGGGTTTTTCTCACAGATTCGTCATTTTATACCGTTCAATCAGCAGAGCTTTAGCTTTAGTTTGATGGTAAGGTTGAATTTGTGGAACAAACAGTGGAATGCTGTTTTGTTTTGTTTGCTATGTGTACATCGCTTATGTGTACATCGTGTCATGCTTTATGTGATTAAAAATGGCTTGAGTGATATCTGGGTCAACTGCTCTGATATGTGGAGCGATCATTAGGACGTGGTTGAAATCCAAGGACCTAAAGGGCAACAATACATTTTTCCTCCTTTTGGATACTTTTCCTGATAAAACATTCACTTTTTAAACATTTAACCCTGTAATCAACAAAACAAAAATTAAAAGTGCTGTGTTTTCTGTTGTGAATGAAGGTAATTATTCTGTAGATACCGGCAGTTCAGGTTGGAGACATTTAACCACCAAAACCTTTGGTGGGTAGTGATTTCTTTTTTTTTTTTTTTCTGAAACTTTGCTGCTTTAGTATTCCTAGATGATGTTTTTCATGTTTCCACAGTATCATAACGAGCATTTATTTACAATTCATATGTTTAAAATGGTTTTGTTGGCCAATAAAACAGGTGGTAGGTAGGTTTTGTTGTTTTAAAAAAATATTTGGTGCTCAATGATGGATTGTTTTAAAAGTTTCAGTCTAGATTTAGAGTACATCATAGCACTGAGCCAGCTTCCCCAATTGCAATTGCTTGAACAACAGACACGTCTTGGCGGCATAAAGCCCCAGATTAGAAAGATGTCTCCCTCCCCTGAAAATGCCTGAAATTCACTATCTAACTAGGGTGTTACTTTGTATTACATAACACTGGTCTTTAGTACAATTTTGAGAATTGTGAGAGTTATTTTTGATCAGAATCTGACATATTTAGAGCAGTCTTGGTTCATTTGCTGAATTTTGCCATCATCTGGAGCATCCTGTCCTGCAATGCAAAGCTATTTTAGTACAGTATGTTCCTAAATAATTCCCTTAAAATGTTTTACAGTTGATTCAAAATGCTGCTGGCAGAGCACTAGCAGGTACTGCCAGAAGAGATCTTCTTCTTACAGTTCAATATCAAATCCTCCTTTAACTTACAGTCTTAAAAGCATAGCTCCTTTCTATATCAACAGTCCAAACTGTTGGACTGTGTGCTTCCTAAACATTTGATCTCACAATACGAGTAAGAGGTAGGGTGTCTTTCCTGTGGAAACAGCTGGAGTTTCCTCGTCACTGCCCTGATCTTCTAGCCATTTTGTTATCATTTTTGCCTTTTGATACAGTGCTTGATCATGCAAACATTGGCCATCACAAGACTGGCACAAAGTTATTTTCTTCAGCGAAGCCCCCGTCCAGCCATCTGGCAAATAGAAGCTTCCTGAAGCTACGTATGCTTGGGGCTCCGTCTCGTTTTACTAACAACTTCTACCAACAATATCAGAGCAGTTTGGTAATGATCCATGTATTTTCCAGCATGATGGAGCACCACGTCTGTCGTGATCTGGGGTTTCTGTTGGTTTTCCTGTGTTCACCTCTGATCTGCTGTTTTAATGTTGTGATTTTCAGGGTGATTTTTTCTTTCTCTTGATTTGTGGTGTATAATCCAGCTGCCATAAAGTAAAAATCCAGTCCAGCAGTTGTTCCAACCAAATACTAAAGCAGCTCCTCTGCAGGTAGATGGTAGGTTGTTAGTGAAAACCCCTCTTCTAAATGTATTGCCTGATCCAGAAACATGGCAGCGTTTTTACTTTATGGCACCTGGATTGTGCTTTAAAGGAGCATGAGGCAGGATTGAGGCAGGATTTATGAAAAAAAATTGTATATGTTTTAAGTTTTCTAGTAATAATGTCAGATGAAGCGTTCCAAACCCAAAAGAATGAGCCCTCTAGTGTATCTCTCCTTTGCCTTGAACAGGCTGTGTGCTGCAAAATGTGCTGCAATTGTGGGGCCGAATTTCCCGCGCTGTCCTGCGGATGTGACGTCACATGACGCTGCATTCGTGTTCTCCCCGTTCTCCCGTGCCGGCTTCACTGTTGGCTGCAGTACCCCCGACGGCCATCGTGGCGAACGGTGGCGCTAGAGAGTCATTTCTTAAAAGGAGCCTCATGCTCCTTTAATGGTGTTTTTTTTACAAAATCAAAAATAGTTTTGAATCAATCTTAAATAAAGACCAATTTTGAAATGGGATCAGTCTCAAAGCACCATTAGTCAAATAACTTTCTTTACATTAGGCTGATATTTGCTCATTAAAACATATACCTGTGGATCAGCCAGTACATTTAAAACAGGGGTTTTCACTAACAACCTACCATCTTCCTGCAGAGGAGCTGGTTTAGTGATTGGTTGGAACTGCTGGACAGGATTTTTACTTTATGGCACCTGGATTATACATTACATCTCTGCTTGATTGTCACAACCATTTCCTGTTAGCGTACGGTAGTTTTCCTTCTCCTCCTTATCCTGTCATACTGATCCGTCTTGTTTCTCTGCTCAACTGCTTGTTTCCTATTCCTTTAGGTCACAATGGTTCTGGTTTAACTAGTAAATGTCTTTGGATCATATTCCTACAACCAAGTCTCCTGCATTTGGGTCCTGCTCCTGCAAATAAAGTATAAAAATGACAAGAACGGATCTCAGAGATTACGTAATGGAAATTGTGGATCTGTGGCCTAGAAAGTTCTGAATGTTCTGTTGAATACCATGGAAACTTGAGCAACAGCTGAGAATAATAAAGCAGAGAAGTTTGTATGACAACCTTTGGTCAAGACTGTATATAAAAGTCTGACTAAATGTTCTTAAAGTTTCACAATAGTTGACTGTTATACTGTATATTCATTTAAAGGAGCATGAGGCAGGATTGAGGCAGGATTTATGAAAAAAATTCGTATACGTTTTAAGTTTTCTAGTAATAATGTCAGATGAAGCGTTCCAAACCAAAAAGAATGAGCCCTCTAGTGTATCTCTCCTTTGCCTTGAACAGGCTGTGTGCTGCAAAATGTGCTGCAATTGTGACCGGAATTTCCCGCGCTGGGCTGCGGACAGGGTTCGAATTGGACCATGGGTCCTGGGGGAGCCAACATTTTTGAGGGGTTGGACGGGGGGGTTGGACGGGCAGGGGGTACTGCCCAAAGAAATTTTCACTTTGAAGCAAATTAATTGACGCAATTTGGCAACATAACGGGTCTCAATATAAATAAACAAATGTATCATTTGCTCCTCTTTTAGAACGGTGCTTGCTGGGTTAAAGACCATGTGAAAAACATTCTACTAGCCGTATTGCATGACCGAACTCATTTATTAATAAGAATAAAGAAAAGCAGCAAGGGGACACACAGGCAACGTTTTTTCTGCTCAAAACACCCCTTCAAGAATCCTGTATAATGGTCTTACTAGGGATGGGAATTGATAAGATTTTTTCGATTCCGATTCCATTTTCGATTCTGCTTAACGATTCGATTCTCTTATCGATTCTCATTTGGAAAAAAGGAAAAGAAACACATTTAGTATCAACTTTGTTCTAATAAAACAAAGTTGATACTAAAATTGTTTATTTGTTTCAATTTCTTTGTTTCTCTGATCTTTTTTGTTCAAAGATATAAAACGTTTATATCTTTGAACAAAAAAATATAAGTGAGGTCTTAAGATGCCCCCAGCCTTGGGCTCCTCGATGGTGCCAGGGGGTGCCCACAAAATGATTTGTAATATACAGTAAAATATGTATTTAATATAAAATAATAATAATAAAATAAATATTCTTCTGTAGAAATTAACTAAAAACAACAAATTATTTTGTAGCAATTGCACAAGAATGTCCAGTAACATGTTCAACACCACAAACTTAGTCACTGATAACATTCATCTATTCTGGCCTGATTCTCTTCCCTGCCTTGATGAAAGGAGAATCTAGTGGTAGATGCTCTTTAACTTCTCCATAGATGAGCTGACGAGCTGCAGCTGTGTCAGGAGCTCCGCTGTCCGTCGGAGAGCACGGCACGTCCGCGTGGCCGAGAGCGCAGCTCTGCTAAAGCATGAATTATGGTTCCGCGTTAAATCGACGCAGAGCCCTCGGCGTAGGGTACGCGGCGACGCACACCGTACTGCGACCCTACGCCGTCGATTTAACGCAGTACCATAATTCAGGCGAAGCTGCAGTCTGTCTGCGCTGATCAGTGACACACCGGGTCGGAGCGGATTTGGTCATACAGAAAATCGAACTCTATAACCTGTCTGAAAAAGAAACAGCCAATATTTTAGAGCTCCCCCTAAATTTCAAAAAGCAGTCTTTCAGGGGAGCCAATGTCCTTCTTAGGGGAGCTCAGCTCCCCTTAGCTCCCCCCCAATTCGAACACTGGCTGCGGATGTGACGTCACATGACGCTGCATGTGCGTTCTCCCCGTTCTCCCGTGCCGGCTTCACTGTTGGCTGCAGTACCCCCGACGGCCGTCGTGATGAAGGGTGGCGCTAGAGAGTCTCATTTCTTAAAAGGAGCCTCATGCTCCTTTAAGTTGTATTTATTTCTGTTAAGAAGTGCTGTCTTATTTGGTTAATTTTTTTTCCTCTGGTCTAGATTTGTTGGTTGTTTTTGAGTTACTAGTTTGGTGATTTTTGTCAGTGTAAGAAAAAAAGGTTTTAGGTGTACATGTACTGTATGAAGGCTACGAAAATATCTCAGGGAATATGATTCTAAATACTGCACAAGAAAGTTAATTATCCTGCAGGACATTCTTAAATGATAAATGATGCATTATGAGATAAACAATAAAATAATGGGCTTCATTATATAATTACTTCATGTATTAATGAGTCAGAGCACCTCGGAGCACAAAAGGGAAAATAATTAGTTTTCGTCTTGATTTAAATGCCAGTCTGTGTATTGCATGTGTTTGAGGGCCGTGCACGTCCTTTGGCTCAGTTGCACCTGTCAGTAACTCCCACCGGAGCCCCAATCACTAACGGTTATGCCTGTCTGCATTAAGTTATGCGCAGCGATCACGCAGACAAGTTGTTTCTGTCATGTAAACATTTTTCAACAGCACAAGACACCAGGCTTCCGGAGAAATGTCCTGTTAACTGCCTTGTGTTTACCTCTCTACAAATATCCCAGCTTGCACAGCGTGCACAATGCTCCTGAATCGTGGCTTCTCCTCGGGACGCCGCTTGGCCACACCCATCTTCCTGCTGAACGTGCACGCCAGCCAGTCACGAACCTCGCTGGGCACCGACTCGGCCTGCAGGTCGCTGAGTTCGTCCTCGGTGTCCAGCAGACGCCTGCAGAGCAGAAAAGGCACGGTCACAGATTGGACACCCCCACGACGGGAGGAGGGGGTTCTTTTCTGTAAACTGGTCCAACAGTTGCTCATAAGACTTGGCCTCACTTGGTCTCGTCCGTGTACACGGCGTCCAGCATGGCGGCGGCCAGCTCCAGGTTCCTGCGGAGCTCCTGTAGGTCCACGATGCCGCGGTCCATCTGCTCCAGGACCCCCTTCAGCCTGGAAAACCAACATGAACGTAAGCACGCTGGGATCAAAACACACAGCAAGTACCAGACAATCAGTGTAAATAACAGAAACACAAAGAGTGTTCAGCCTTTCACTATGTCAGGGGTCGGCAACCCAAAATGTTGAAAGAGCCATATTAGACCAAAAACACAAAAAACAAATATGTCTGGAACCGCAAAAAATGAAAAGTCTTGTATAAGCCTTAGAATGAAGGCAACACATGCTGCATGTTTCTATATTAGTTATAACTGGGGGAAGAACTGGGGAAAAAATTTGAAATGTCGAGAAAAAAGTCGAAATGTTGAGAAAAAAGTCGAAATGTCGAGATTAATGTTGAAGTACAATCTCGAGAAAAAAGTCGAAATGTTGAGAAAAAAGTTGAAATGTCGAGAAGTCGAAATGTTGAGAAAAATTCTAAATTACGAGAAAAAGTCGAAATGTCGAGATTAAAAAGGAAAGGAAAAAGGAAGAAAAAAGAGAAAAAGGAAAAAAGAAGAAAAAAGAAAAAAAGTAAAAAAAAAGAAGAAAAAAAGAAAAAAGGAAAAAAGAGAAAAAGAGAAAAAAAGGAAAAAGAAAAGAAGAAAAAAAGACAAAAAAAAAAGGTCAAACATTTTTGAAAACGCTCCAGGAGCCACTAGGGCGGCGCTAAAGAGCTGCATGCGGCTCTAGAGCCACGGGTTGCCGACCCCTGCACTATGTGTTTGCTGCCTGATATCTTTTTAGACAAGAACTTTAAAGAGAGGAAGCATTCAGCCCAACTCTTTCTCCATGTTTGCGGGTGCTGAAGCCTAAAAAAGTGTCATTAGTGAGATGTTTGTATTTGCAGGGTACGGTGACATCACAGTCCCACAGCAGAATAGAAATATCCAGCCTCCTCATCTTTTCTCACCTTATTTCACACCAATCTGCATTTGGTGTACGTTTTAATGGGTGTCACAAAGCCATAACATAATTAGACTGATGATTTACCTCATGGTTTTAGATGTTATTTTGTTAATAACTCTCAAGTACATAGTTATTCAACCCGACAGGTTAAGAAACTTCACCTTCCATTGTATAAAACATCCCGTGGTCAGTTTTCTATTAAATACCGTGCAGTTATCATGTGGAACAATTACGTACATTTAATTGATTCATCTTTGTCACTGTCCATGTACAAAAAGAAACTTCAGAATGCTCTGCTCTCTAAATCATTTGATTTAGAATAATAGGACCTCTTTTTTTTCACCTTTTCCTTTACAGGAAATGTTCAGTTTGTGCATTTAATATGTAAATGTGATTTATATCCTTGTATTTGTGTGAAACAAAATGTAAAAAAAAAATAAAAAAATAACGCTAATCTCATAAAAGGAAACCTCCACCGATGGGGGGGTGTAGTCCAGTTATTAGCTCCGCCCCTTTCAACAAGCTGCTGTGAAAAGGATTATTTCAAGCTCCACAGCGGGGATTGTTCAGAGCACCCCACGTTTCTTGGTGTCATCATGGACAACCTTCTCATGGTCCACCAGCCTGAATGTGAAGAAACCCCTGCAGCATCTGTATTTGCTCTATACACCAAGGAGAGCTCAGCTCTGATTTTTTTCCCCCCAAATCTCTGCTGGAATACAACACCTGTAACAGCGCTGTATTTACACCCCCCAGTGTTGTCCCTGCTGTGACTGTCAGCTGCGCTGCATGTCAGTCCTGCTGCGTTGCACTACGTGCAATTTGCCAACAGGTCCCTGAAGGTTTGCATGTTGTTTTCCTCACGTTTGTGCCCTCCATGTGGTCCTGTGGTTGTGTTTTCCTGTGCTGCACCATCAAGGTCCTGCAGGAACGCTGGTTCGTTTCACTATGTTCTGTGTGTATGCTTGAAACGACAACAGAGGTGTCAAATGTATTCACATTCATTACTCAGGTAGAAGTATAGATACTAGAGTTTAAAAATACTCCTGCAGAAGTTGAAGTATCAACTCAAGTTTTTTACTCAAGTAAAAGTATAAAAGTACTGGTTTCAAAACTACTTGAAGTATAAAAGTAAAAGTAATGTAAGGGGGAAAAAAGCCATTAAGGACAAAAGCCATTGAAAATGAATGCATCTTAGTATAATGCAAATATATTAAAGAACCATATATGTGTACTATTGAGCATTAACATGTGTTTCAGAGAGCAGGAGATATGATGACTAGTTGCCTATAAGTATTGTAATGGTGCAAAAAGTCAAACTTCAGAGGCATGTTATCATTTATCCTAACCTTTATTGGAATGTACATCCAAGTTTAGTTGCAGGAATCTGAGGGAACGGATGTAAGAACAAAACTGGACAAGAACATCTGAAACAACCACAACCAAATTCACTCTATCCGGATGGAGCAATTTAACTGGATAGTTTTGTTTAAAGGCCGAAATGAAATAGAGTAACGAGGCTGTTTTTAAAATGTAAGGAGTAAAAAGTACAGATAATTGCGTGAAAATGTAAGGAGTAAAAGTAAAAAGTCGTCTGAAAAATAATTACTCCAGTGAAGTATAGATAACCAAAATTTCTACTTTAGTAAGGTAACGAAGTATTTGTACTTCGTTACTTGACACCTCTGAACGACAAACACTCGTCTTGAATTGATCTGCCACATGTGATATATGTTCACATGTGTAACATCATGTCAGAATAAAACTTGCTACTTGGTTCCATGTCTATAATCTCTTTTTTTTTTTTTTTTTTTTTTTGACCTTGACGCTTACGATACAACGTCACACTTTTAAACTAATAGCCTGATCTTGTGGGGCCATCAAAGTGCTCCTGCGTTTTTTTAAAGTTTCTGTTATTTTTATCACGTTTGAGCTGACACTTCTCCCTGGTACAATTGTGCTTTTATCTTGCAGGGGGAAATTTAGCTCAGCGTGACACGTCTTCAACTGTGAAAAGACAGAATTTAGTTTTGAAGTCCCAGAAGATGGAAATGCAGGAAGAATGCGGGCCTGCTTCTCCTCGGGCAAGGTCGAGCCGGTGTTTCACTCTGGGTTTGATTCACTGCAGTCTCCGTCGCTCTGGTGTTTGTCTCCGCCCCACACTTGGATCCATCAATACACATTTGCTGTTGTTTTTTTTTATAATATCCAATCCAAGTACCTTCTTATATATCACAGACCAACCGACATGTTTGCTTCACGTCCTAACGAGAGATTTACAGATGCAACTCGTCATCAATCAAACTCGTGATCTTCATTTAGCAGACGTATAATGAATCAAACTTTAGTTGTTGTTCGTATAGTCCGATGGGTCTCAGTCCCACATCCTGATTTTAGGACGCCCTTAACATTCACTGTCACTTATTTCTTATTTTTTCTTCCTTCCACATTTCTGCAAATTTCTAGGTCTTCAATCTAAGATCCGTCTTTCAGCTATACAGTAATGAATTATGATTTGGATGCCTATAATGCAAACATACACTAACACTCCTACTGTGCCTGTATAAATATATAAAATGCTTTACTATGCTGGGTTCAACGGCACATGTAATCTGGCCGTCCTTGAGGATCTATGTGGCAGATTCTGCACTTCACTAGAGCAACAGCCTCCCTCAAATCCTCTCCTCAGACTTCAGACACCTTACAACGGACTGATTCTCCTATTTTGAACCCACACAGCTGCTGTTCTGTTCACACCTCAGAACCAGAACATGAAAATCTGCTCTATCCAGATGGACGCAGGATGACTCCCTGCCTCCTGTCAATCATCAGCTCCAACACTAAATTACTGGATTCTCCAGGCAATTAACAAGCTGTCAAATCCACATTATTATCCACTGCATTTTTACCAGCCGAGCACGTCTCTCAACTCAGCCAAAACCTGGAATAGTCATTTCTTTTTAATGGTTCTAAAATTGGTTTTAATTAAAGCCAAAATTAGACCGAATTTCACAAAAAATACCAAAATCTGCACCTTCCTCGGCCCTCAGTACAAATGTGGTCGTCAATCCAAAGCAGGTTGTCCAGACCCGGACCCAGATCCAGACCCGGTGCACAATAAACCTGAGTACACCATGTTCCACGATCACGGTTGGATGCTTAAAAACCAACTTTGAGTGGATTAGTCTCAATTTACACTACCCAGATATAAATTAGTGAAACTCACTTTTATAAACCAAAATATGTTCTTCCAGATCCTCAAGATGGATTTAAAAAAATGCCTATGTTGTGTCAAATTCTTTATTAAATTAACTTAATATAGACAAATAGGTATAATTCAATTATAGGCTGAAATGATAAACATGAGGATTATTATCACTCAAGTAGTTTATTTCATATAAATTGATAAACTTCCCTCATCTATTAGGTTTTACAGTCAGTTTAGAAAATGATGTCTGTTCAGAAATAACCTCAGTCCTCCTCATATAAACTGTCCTGATGGATATTCATTATGTTCTCAGTGCTTTTATTGAGCCTGACACCGGATTTCCACTCCTGACAAATGGAGCACACCCGGATTTACTCAGCTACATATCAACCTGGGCTTCTTGTTCAGTTCAAGTTCAAAAATACTTTAATACATCCATCAACCCCAGCAGCTGCAGTCATTCCACACCACCTGGTCCAGCGTTAGGTGTTTTTGCTCTTGTGTGAACGGCTTATGACTAACATGATTGTATTCTTGCCTGGGGCTCGCCCTCGTCTGCCAGCCAGGCAGTCTGCTTTCTAAAACGAGCCGTTGACCCCGGTCTACCTGAAGAGCTCGCTCTGTTTCAGCCGTCTCCTGTTTTCAGCATAACAGCTCCCTGAAATCCACCTGCAGTACCTGTGTTTGGATCTGTCTTTTAAAACACTCTGCCAGACTTAATTACACCTTCCTGATTTGACTTAAGATGTTTTTACTAAAGTAATATCTGCCATATAAGCATCCAAACACCTTCCTGTAGGTAGATGAGCAGGAAGCAGAGAAAAAATAACAGCAATAATAAAAAAAAATATATATATAAGTTAGCCATAGTAACCAAGAAAAAACTGAGACAGCAAGAACTGAAGTTTTGAAAGATTCAAGAGTGGCAAACAATCAAAATGAGGTGCTTAAAGCCACTAGATGTAGCGATATCACATCCTACCACATGTGGGCAGCATATTGCACTGCAAAAACTCAAAATCCTACCAGGAATATTTGTCTTATTTCTAGTTCAAATGTATCCTTTTTAGTCAAAAAATATCATTACACTTAAAACAAGAGTCCAGAAAAGAAATAACCAGAAAAATAACTTGTTATTTGACAATTTTCACCTGTTTCAAGTAAATTTTCACTTGAAATAAGATAGATTTATCTTCTCATTACAAGCAAAAAAATCTTGTTCCACTGGCAGATTTTTCTACTTATTTTAATTGAAAATCTACTTGAAACAGGTGAAAATTGTTGTTTTTTTCCAGCGATGAGTCTTGTTTTAAGTGTAATGAGATTTTTTTTTACTAAAAATGATACATTTTAATTAAAAATAAGACAAATATTCTTGTTAAGATTTTGAGTTTTTGCAGTGTGGAACAAAGTTTGTGTTGGCTCCTGGTATAAGACAGTCAAGAGCACCTCTAGTGGCTAAAAACAATATCACATCACAAGCATGCCGGCCCTGCTCATTCAACACAGCATATCTACAGGACTGTCTCAGAAAATTAGACTATTGTGATAAAGTTCTTTATTTTCTGTAATAAAATTAAAAAAACAAAAATGTCATACATTCTGGATTCATTACAAATCAACTGAAATATTGCAAGCCTTTTATTATTTTTTTTTTTTTTTTTTTTTTTATTGATCATTTAGACATATATTTGTTCATACATTCCAGGCTTTTTTCTACATACAAAAGTAACGTTTTACAAAATGGCTATAAAAGGATATTATACAAGAATAAAATAAAAACATATCAGATGCAATGAATTATATTATTATCGTAAAACTTAAAATAAAATAAAACGACTGAAAGAAAGGAAAAAAAAAAAAAAAAAAAAACAGAACACAAACAAAAGGTTGACTGGGAAACCCATCCCTGGTAAGCTACCCTCCCCTCACCTGTCGTGCCTCCCCTCCCTCCCCCCACGAAGACCCTACCTACTACTGTATGTCAGGAGCTGTAATGTGTTTGCTGAGAGACGTGCTGCTGTGTTGGGTTTATATATTTGCAAGGTATGATATAAGAGGTTGCCAGGTTTTATTGAAGAGTTGAACATTGTCTTTCAGAATGTGTCTAATCCTTTCCAGATGGAGAGTGTTAGTTATGGCCTCTACCCACATCTTAGATGTTGGCGCATTTACATTTTTCCATAGTGTGAGAACTATTTTCTTTGCGATTATAAGGCTGTATGAGACAAAGCATTGTTGTGCTTTGTTTAGTTTGTTGAGAGTGTCAGATACCCCAAGAATGATGAGTAGAGGTTCTGGTTTGATCACAATCCTCATGACCTCAGACATTATATTAAAAACATCAATCCAAAATGAATTAATCTTGGGGCATGTTACATAACTATGAATATGCGTTGCGACAGAGGATTTACATTTATCACATATGGGTGAGACCTCTGGATATATATTATGTAATTTTTCTTTTGAGTAGTGAAGCATATGTATAATTTTGAATTGAATAAGGCAATGTCTTGCACTGTGTGAACAGGTATTGATCTTCTCAAGGGCCCTGTCCCATAGATCCCCTGGGATCTGTTCACCAAGTTCTTTCTCCCATTTATTTCTATGTAAATGGTCAGGGGGATGGTTTAGTGATAAGAGGGTGTTATAAATACGGGTTATCAGTTTTGCTTCAGTTGGCTGCAGTTTCAAACAGTCATCTAATGATGATTTTGATTCCGTCTCAAAATCTTTCAAATGTTTCCGTATGTAGTCCCTGATTTGCAAGTAGTGAAAAAAATGCTTATTCCCCAATCCAAATTTCTGCTGCAGTTGTAAAAATGAAGCAAATACTCCTCCTATATATAAATCTCCAACGCATCTAATACCCTTCTCACTCCACACAGAGAATGCTCCGCTTAAACCAGAGGGGGCAAAGGTGGGGTTTCTATCTATCGATAATGCATGGGACACAGATTTAAGATTGAAATGGGATTTGATTTGTTTCCAGATACAGATCATGTTGTAAATAATAGGATTATTGTTATATAATAACCTACTGATCTTAGTTGGAGCCAGTAGTGTCGCAGCCAGTGACCATGGATGACAGTCCTCCCGCTCCATCAGCAGCCATTTAGGTGGAGGTGTTGTAGTATTTAGCCAGAATGTCACAGTCTTAATCGCTGATGCCCAGTAATAGAGCAAAAAATTTGGGAGTGACAATCCTCCCGCCGATTTTGGCCTGCAAAGATATTTCTTGCTTATTCTAGGGGGTTTGTGACTCCACAAGAAGGGAGTAATTAGAGAGTCTAATTGTTTAAAAAATGTTTTTTTAAGGAAGACTGAGATGTTTTGAAACAGATATAATATTTGCGGGAGAAAGACCATTTTCACCGCATTTATTCTTCCAATTAACGAAATCGGGAGTGAGTCCCAAAATAACAACCTAGCACGTAATCTTTCTATAAGGGGAGGGAAGTTTTCTTGGAAAAGAGAGGTATAATGTCTTGTCACTTCTATCCCCAAGTAGGTGAATTTTTCTGAGGAGATTCTAAATGGAAACTTGATCAGGGGTGACACGTCCTCCATGTGGACCGGCATCAGAACACTTTTTGTCCAGTTAATTTGGTAACCTGAGAAGGTTCCAAACAGATCAATTTTATCTAAAAGCGCTGGAATAGTAACATGTGGACGTGTTAAATGGAGAAGGATGTCATCCGCGTACAGGGATATTTTACTACTTGTTCCTTTAGTGGTGTAACCATGTATCTGAGGGTCCAGCCTTATACTTTGAGCCAACGGCTCAATGGCAAGAGCGAAGATTAAAGGGGAGAGGGGACATCCCTGCCTCGTTCCTCTGCACAACTTAAATGAGGAGGATAATGTTCTATTGGTTAGAATTTGGGCCGTAGGACTATTATAGATGAGTTTGATTAACGACAGAAATCTAGCGCCGAGATTGAATCTGCTAAAAACTTCAAATAAGTAATGCCATTCAATCTGGTCAAAAGCCTTCTGAGCGTCAAGCGAGAGTATGACGAGATCGCTGGATGGTCCTCTCTTTGTGTACATGATATTAAAGAGACGTCTAAGATTGGAGGTGGAGTTCCTATTCGGTACAAAACCCGTCTGATCTGGGTGAATAAGTTTCTCTAGCAAGGAATTTAATCTGCTGGCCAGTATTTTGGAGAACAATTTCCCATCAACATTCAGGAGCGAGATAGGACGATATGCACCTACTTGCTGCGGGTCTTTCCCTTTTTTATGAATCACTATGATCACAGCTTCAGTCAAAGTCGGCGGCAAAACACCATTTGTCTGGGCATGTTCAAATACTCTTAATAAATAAGGGGATAATTTTTCACTATATGTTTTATATAGTTCTCCAGGAAGACCATCGGGACCTGGTGTTTTATTATTTTTCAATGAGGCAGTAGCCCTCTGTACCTCTGCAACTGTAAGCCCAGCGTTCAGTGATTCACAATCTTCCACACCCAATTTGGGAAGGTCGCATTTATCTAAAAATCCATTCACAATTTCAGAATTCGGGGTAGATTTAGAAGTATACAATTCAGTATAAAATTCAAGAAACCTACTATTTATATCTTTAGGTTTTGTGAGGATCTTGTTGTCGCGGGCCTTTATCATATGTATTGTCCTATCGTTCTCCATTTTCCGAAGTTGCCGGGCTAATAATTTATGTGGTTTATCACCGAATTCAAAGAACCTCTGCCTGGTATAAAGGAATGCTTTACTTATTTTCCCAGACATAATTTCATTGTATTCGTACTTCAGGGCTGCTATTTTCCCATGCAGATCTTTAGATGGGGACTGAGCATTTTCTCTGTCAAGTAACTTGATCCGTTTTTCTAAATCCTTTAACTTGGTCATATTTTCTTTTTTCTTTGATGCTTCAAATGAGATTATGCTACCTCTAATATAGGCTTTGTACGCTTCCCAAAGGGTGGAAGGTGAAATCTCAGGAGTGTCATTCTTCTCAAAGTACAGGGAAATTTGATCATTCAGATATTCCCGGAATTTCTTATCAGTGAGAAGTTGTGGATTTAGTCTCCAAGATGTATGGGGTTTATCCATATGGTCTAAGCGTACCGAAAAGGAAAGGGGGCTGTGATCTGAAATTACAATGCTGTGATACCGCACATCTAATACAAAAGGTGCAAGTCTGGCATCGACTAGGAAGTAGTCTATTCTACTATAGGAATTATGCACAGGTGAATAAAATGAATAGTCTCTACCTGAGGGGTTCATAATCCACCATATGTCTAGGATGTTTGTATTATTTATGTATGTATTCAGATATTCACTTGAAGTTTTACTTGAGAGGTTTGTTGTGGAGGATCTATCAAGATAAGTATCCAAAACGGTATTAAAATCCCCTCCAATTATCAAATTAGTTTGTGAGATATCCGGTATCAATGCAAAGACTTTTTGAAAAAATACAGGGTTGTCTGTATTGGGGGCGTAAATATTCACTAGAGTAAGGGAGATATTGTGTATTTCTCCAATCACTATAATATAGCGACCCTCTTTATCAGTAAACATTTTTTTCTGCACAAAAGGAACACCTTTTCTAAATAAAATTGCTGCACCCCTTGCTTTGGATGAGAAGGTGGAGTGATAAATTTCACCTATCCACCTTGTCCTAAGCCTGCCATGTGAATTATTATTCAGATGCGTCTCCTGTAAAAACATAATGTCTGAGGCCAGTGTTTTAAGATGGGACAAAACCTTCCCTCTTTTGACAGGATTATTTACTCCTCGTACATTCCAACTGGAAAATGTGAGATTTCTTATCCCTGCGTTATTGACATTCGTAGTCATCAGCAGTTATGGAGCAGTATTGTACAATCAGTGTCTCATCTGACATGCAAAACCTTTTCGTAGGGTCTTCGTATCCCTCCCACCCCGCCACTGTACGCCCATCTACTAGTCCCTTCCCCCACCCAAATTTCCCTCCCCAGGTCAACCACAACCACAAAATAACAAGAACAAACAAAACTACTCTAGCCAGTTCAAAATGAATGGCGCGAGCCTTCTTAGGGAAGCTAAATAAAATAACTAATGTTACTACCCTACATTTGTTGATGGCCTGCTGCTAACTTCTAAATTGGTCCACCAACTCTGACATTCAGTAACAAGATATTTAAATGGAAGGGGAACGAACAATCAAGTAGTAACACGCACTTATTCAAACTTGAAATCCACAGTAGCTTGCAGCAAAAAATACAAACCTTATACATGGATAAACATAAGAAAAAACAAAAAAGTTATGGCTTTCGCCTCAGGAAAAACCTAACCGCAATCTTAAGATTTTCTATCAACTAGGGGCAAAACACTTGAAGGAACTTTAAAGTAAGCACAGTACCAGAATCAGATATTAATAAGAGACACATAATTAACACAGTGTGGTATTTAAAATGTATCTGCAACCTGAGCCTGAGAACAAATAAGAGCACTGAGAGACCGACAGGGAGAAAGACGTGTTAAAGTCTTCCTCTCTGAGGCTTTGTACCAATATAACCCTTTAAATTATTTCAAAAACAGAAAATAGAATAAACAAAAATCCAGCTTCTCAAATATTGAACCTGGCAGCATCTTCAACCTCTGTATTATGGTTTGTTACTCAGACACAACCAGGTACTTGAAGGCATCATAACCATCTTACACTAGCACGCCAGGGACAAAAAAAAAAATAAATAAATAAATAATGAAAACCAATCCAGGTTGTGGCGCTAGTGAACTGGGACCTCATTTAAAATGGACTGCGTAGGATTCATACTAAAAGTGCACGTACGCTCAAAAGCCGAAAATGCCGTGCGCAAAAAAAAATCCGGATCAATAAAACCATGTGCACGCAGACTTCCACGCAGTCCAGCTGGAAGGTTGCGTAGCTGAATCCACGCCCAGAAATGCATATGGATGAGCCTGCTGAGCATGCGCAGTGGCTTTCTGCAGCCTGTTTGGCGCAGATCCATGGTTTGGCGTCAGAATGAATGAGAAGTAGCAGCCACCGTGACACTGACTTTCACGGAGACCTAGATGCTGTAGATGATGTGGAGGACAGGAAAACCACATTATTTGGTGGTCACAGTAAAAGTTAGAATAAGTATATGAATAGTATACAATAAAATAAAGTGAGTGGGTGGCAGCACGCCGTTGCTGCGCTAAACGCCGTGAGTTCCCCGGCGCAACAGGGGGGACATGCCCCCCGTCTTTTCAAAACTATGTTTTTTTTCCCCTTACTTTTTACAGTTTAAAAACTAACGGTAGGATCAGCCTTAAATTGCAAATTATCAAGACACTGTATGAAAGCGATACGAAAACGGCCCCGCAGCCCCGCTTCACCCCCCGCTCCTTCTCCTCCTCCTCTCCCGTCTCTCCTCAGAGCTGCTCAGGGCGGGTTTATGGTTCCGCGTCACCGACGCAGAACCTACGGCGTAGCTGCGCGTCGCCGCGTACCCTACGCCGTAGGCTCTGCGTCGTTTTTTTTAATTCAAGATCTTTTTATTGGAATTTTCACAGAGTAAAAAAAGGTGAAATGCTGCATGTCGATTACAAATATTTTGAGTAGGCATGGGCATGTTAATCATAGCATACACCAGTGTACAAAATATAAAAAACAATTAAACAGTATGAAAAAATATAAAATAGTAACAAAAACAAACTACAGACCAAACTAATCCCTCCCCTGTCACTGCCAGATTACTAATCACGATATGAGGTCACTCTATCATCAAAAGCCTGCACTAGGAATACAAAAGAAATATGAAGTATAGTTCACAGGGTCTGGAATGCTTCTAGAAAAGGTCCCCACACTTTCTGGAACTTATTTGATTTCTGAAGCGAGTATCTAATTTTCTCCAGTTTTAAGCAGGACATGATGTCTTCCAGCCATTGTGCACGAGTAGGAGGGAAGGGATCCTTCCACCTGAACAGAATTGCCCGACGAGCCAAAAGGGAGGCAAAAGACAAAGTGTGCCCCTGTGCAGTGGTTAACTTCCTTCCTCCCTCCATGACCCCAAACAGGGCAGTCAGTGGGTTTGGTTCTAATCTGATTTTAAGCACCAGAGAGAGAGTATGAAATACTTCCATCCAGTACTTATTTAGACATGGGCAGGACCAGTACATGTGGATGAGAGAGGCTTCGGCTACTTTACATCTTACACAGTATGGACTAATATCTGGGTACATGGAGGATAGCTTTGCTTTGGAAATATGAGCCCTGTGTACCACTTTAAACTGAATTAAGCAGTGACGTGCGCACAGGGAGGTTGTATTAACCAGTTTGAGTATGGACTCCCAGGTATCCTCTGATAAGGGAAGCCCTAAGTCCTGCTCCCATGCTGCTTTGAGTTTATCTGTAGGGGCACTCTTAAGATCCAGCAACATGCCATAGAAAGACGAAATGAGCCCCTTTTTGAATGGGTCTGTGGCAAGAACTTTGTCAACTGTGGTCAAGCCTATCGATGCACCAGGGCTGGGTGTCTGGGAAAGAACAAAATGTCTAGCCTGAAGATACCTAAAGAAATGTGATTTTGGAAGGCTGAATTTACTACTTAACTGCTCAAAAGATGCCACGGTGCCGTCTATGAACATATCTTTAAAACGAATCATACCCCTCCTGTGCCATTCCTGGAAGGTGGGGTCCTCAAGGGATGGTTTGAAAGAGTGATTTGATGCAATGGGGCTAAGAAGAGAGAAGCTGTGAAAACCAAAAAACTTCCTAAATTGGGCCCAAATTCTAAGAGAATGTTTAACCACTGGGTTTTTGATTGATTTAAGTGAAGGAAGTGGAAGTGAGGAGCCGAGTAGGGCAGGAATTGACAGGTCATCAGTTGGATGTAACTCCATCGCCACCCAGTCAGGGCGGTCAGCGCCGTCGCCGTGGAAGGACCAGAATGCAAGGCAGCGCAGGTTAGCAGCCCAATAGTAATAACGAAAGTTTGGGAGGGCCAGACCACCTGCAGACTTAATTTTTTGAAGGTGAGTTTTGTTCAAACGTGGCCGTTTACCTCGCCATAGGTATGAAGATATAACTGAGTCAAGGGACTGAAAAAAAGGACCAGGAATAAAGAGTGGTAAGGTCTGGAAAAGGTACAAAAATTTAGGTAAAATGGTCATTTTGACTGAATTGATGCGACCCACAAGAGACATTGACAGGGGTGACCATTGTGTAAGGGTTTGTTTGGTCTCATTTAACAATGAGATAAGATTCTCTTGGAGCAGGTCTTTGTGTTTCCTTGTCACCGATATGCCTAAATAGGAGAATTTGTCATTTGCGATTTTAAAGGGAAAATTGGAAAGGTCTAAAGCATGCGATTCGAGATTGGTAGGGAAAAGCTCACTTTTGCTGAGATTCAGTTTATAGCCTGAGAGTTTCCCAAACTGACTGAGAAGTGACAGCGCAGGGGGTAATGACGCCAGAGGGTGAGAGATGAAAAGCAAGAGGTCATCGGCATAAAGCGAGACCTTATGTTCCCTGCCACCTCTCCAGATACCGGACACATCCTCACAAGATCGGAGCGCTGTGGCAAGCGGTTCGATAGCCATGTCAAAAAGCATGGGACTAAGGGGGCACCCCTGACGGGTTCCACGATGCAGATTAAATGGTTTTGACCGTTGAGAGTTAGTACGAATTGAGGCTGTTGGGTGTAAATAGAGAAGTTTAATCCACAGAGCAAAGTTCGGACCAAAACCAAACCTGTCCAGCACAGCAAAGAGATAATCCCATTGGACGCGATCAAATGCTTTCTCCGCATCCAGAGAGACAACGCATTCAGGGATAGCCTCAGAGGCAGAGTAGATAATATTGAACAGTCGCCTTGTGTTGAAGTAAGACTGCCTACCTTTAATGAAGCCAGTTTGGTCTTCAGATATAATTGTGGGGAGGACATTCTCCAGCCTATGGGCTAGGACTTTAGCTAGGATTTTAGCATCTGTGTTTAAGAGGGAGATGGGCCTGTAGGAGGCGCATTCAGTAGGATCCTTCCCTTTTTTAGCTATGAGGGTGATGCAGGCCTCCGAAAAAGAAGGAGGGAGGGAACCGTGGCTGAAGGATTCTGAAAGAACTGAAGATAGCAATGGGGAAAGCAAATTAGAAAATTTCTTTAGAAATTCCGCCGGGAAGCCATCAGGGCCAGGACATTTACCCGACTGCAGTGAAGAAATGGCTCGAGTAATTTCCATCAGGGATATCGGTTCTTCTAATGTCTTCCTTAGATCTGGTGAAAGACTGGGAATACTAAGACTATTTAAAAAGTCCGCAATCTCATCTCGATCAGTCTGAGATTCCGAGGTGTATAGCTGGGTATAAAAGTCCCTGAATGCTTCATTTATGAGTAAGTGGTCTGTAGTTACATGGCCATTTGGTAATCGAATCTTAGAAATATTTTGTTTAGCCTTAGAGCCTTTAAGTTGGTTGGCTAATAATTTGTCAGATTTGTCTCCATAAACATAAAACCTGGTTTTACTTTTCAGAAGTGACTGTTCAATTGGGTGAGTGGTAAGCAGGTCAAATTTAGTTTTAAGTTCTAGCCGCTTTTTGTAAAGATCTGGGGATTTAGTCCGAGAATATTCTTCATCGACCTCTTTAATTTGGCGGGCAAGGTCTGATCGCTCCCTATAAGATTTTTGCCTCACCCTAGCAGTGTAGGATATAATCTGTCCCCGGAGATAAGCCTTGAGGGAATCCCAGACAGTTAGACTAGACATTCCTGGAGTCATATTCGTGGATAGGAAAAAGGCTATTTCCGTTTCCATTGATTTAACAAAATTTGTGTCCGACAGCAGAGTTGAATTGAATCGCCACTGTCTGTCTCTCTGAGGTAGGTCAGGAAGGGACATGGTTAGAACCACAGGAGCGTGGTCGGAAATGACAATGCTCTGATAAGCACAGGAATGGACCAGGGGAATCAGTTGATTATCAATAAAAAAATAATCAATCCTCGAGTATGTGTGGTGCACTTGTGAGAAAAAGGAGTATTCTCTGTCACATGGATGTAAAGAACGCCACACATCACAAACACCGTAGTCAGAAAGGAACGCCTGAATAAGACGGGCTGACTTACTTGCTGTGCCGGGGTTGGTAGAGGATCGGTCTAGGACTGGGTCGAGCCAGCAATTAAAATCACCACCCAGTATGAGAGAATATGTATTAAGGTCAGGGAGCAGTGAAAACAGTCGTTCAAAAAAGACTGCATCATCTGAATTAGGGGCATAAACGTTCACAAGTACGACCAATGTATTGAATAATTTCCCAGAAACGATCACGTAGCGACCAAACTTGTCAGAAATCACATTGTGCTGCTCAAATGAAACATCCTGACTGATCAGAACTGAAACTCCTCAGGCTTTAGCTTGAAAGGAGGAGTGAAATCTCTGCCCTGACCACCTCGGGAACAGGCGGCTATTATCAGAACTGCGAATATGAGTTTCTTGTAGAAAGGCTATTTCTGTTTTAAGGTGTTTTAGATGTGAGAAGATCCTCTTCCTTTTAACAGGGTGATTCAGACCCTTAACATTCCAGCTCACCAACTTCAAGTATCTACTCATAATATCTAAGAAGAAAAATTAGGTGTGCACAATGACCTAGGCAGAAAAAAAGAGAACGGAAAGGAGGTTGAATGTGACCCACATTAAGTAATGAGTTGAAAAGAGTTAATGCAAAGTTTCTGGCAGTGACATATCCCCCCGACCCACCCTCCCCAACTAAGACAGCTGCTATAGAAAAATAAAAAAAAAGCAGCAAGCTCTTCAAAACAAACATAGTGCAATAACACATCTTCCTATCCTACACACTAATAGCTTTTGCTCCCGTATCATGGGTGTATACCTATTAGCACCTTAAAACGTGTAGATGTAAATAAAAAAAAAGGAATACCCTCTCAAATCTTGACCTGGAAGTCCCGATATGAGCCCAGAAATATTTTTACAAAAATATAAAATATAAAACGTCCGACTTAAGCAGCGTAAAAGTAAGGTTAACAGCTTACAATTATTACAAAACTTATAGGTAAATCGGAAAAGCTTTTTTTTTTTTTTTTTTTTTTTTTTTTCTCTCCCTCTTCACCACTTATTTTTCCCCTTCCCTCAAATAGCCAAAAATAACTGCAAATTAATAATATTTGCAAAGGGGCAGTCCAACTAACAACAGAGAAAATACTGGTTGTCGCGGGGTTACTCACCCTCCCCTCAGGAATAATGTGACTCACGTAAAAAAAAAAGAGAGAGAAAAAAAAGTCAGTCCGTCAGCGTCAGTGAGCCGCACCGGGCTGCAGGCGGAGCCGTGGCAGCCTCCAACAGTCCCGTTACGGCGGGTTTGAAGCTTTGCTGCGACTCGTGATGAATTTGCGCGCCTCATCCACGGAGCCGATCCACTTCCTGGCCCCCCCGGACAGCGTGAGCCGGAGCCGGGCGGGGAAGAGCAGAGCCGGCCTCAGACCCAGCTGGTAGAGCTCCGACATGACTCCGCTGTATTCCGCTCGTTGGCTGGCAACTTCGGGGCTGTAATCCTCCAGGACCCGGATGGGCTGGCCGCGATATTCCAACTTTCCCCTCCGGCGCGCCTCCCTGATGAGGATATCCTTCGTCTGGTACCGGTGAAGGCGGATGATGACCGGACGCGGTCTCTGTCCCGGGGCCGGCTTGGCGGCGAGCGAGCGGTGCGCTCTGTCTATCTCTGGCGGTGACGGCAGCGTATCGTTCCCGAACACCTCACACAGCAGCTTGGAGAAGAAAGCCGCCGGAGAACCGCTCTCGGTCGACTCCGGTAAGCCCAGGATACGGATGTTCTGCCTTCTGCTCCGGCTTTCCAAATCCACCACCTTGGCCTTCAGCCGAGCATTATCATCCCGTAGAGTCGAGCAGATGCCTTCAAGGTCCGTAACTCGCTGGCTGAGGTCTTCTGTGGCGAGTTCAAGGGACGAAACCCGTTGGCCATGGTCCTCGACCGCGAGCCGCGTTTGGTCGAGTTTGGAGTCGAGCTGACTGAAAGTATTTTTGAACTCGGCGGTCAGGGCAGCGCGGTGTTCCTCCAGCAACGTGGTAATGGCCGCCAGGGTTAAGACAGCGCCAGCGTCGTCCTTCTTGCCCGACTTGCCGCTCTTCGAAGCCATCTCGGAGGTAAGTGGGCTCGTTCGAGACAAAAAAAAAAGAAAAACAGCAACAGGGAATCCTTTTTAAAGTAAAAATTTTGAAAGTTTGAGGGCTTGGTGGTTTAAAAAGTTTGGCACTCACGGGAGCACTCGCGAAACGCGTCTACTCCATCTGCTCACCAACCGGAAGCCCCACATTTGTCGGCTCTGCGTCGTTTTAACGCGGGACCCTAATTTAGGCACCATATACAAGCAGCACGTAAAGGTTTCACGCGCGCGTAAAACTCATATATATGAAAAAAAATCTGTGTCCCTTTAGGGAAGAAATGAGGGGCTCCGTGCTCCCTAAACGCAGCCCCTCATTTGTTCTGTCCTAAAGCGGGTGAAGAAGAGGCTGCAGTAGCAGCACCAGAGTCCTGACTGACAGCTTCACACACAGAGGGACACGATCAGCGCTATATTATTTTATTTTATTATTTTATTATTTTAAGCCTGACATATGTTGTGATATGTGATGACATTATTAAGAGTATGACATGAATCTGGCTTCATTTCACCACCTCACAGCCTGCCTCGCCAGTTCCCCGTGTCTTAAGTTAATTCTTACGGGAGGGTCCTAGTTGCCGTAAAGATACGCAGATTTTTCGGTTAGTTTTTTCTTTTTAGATCCGAGGATTTGCGTAGAAGGTGGCTTCCGCAACTTTCAGGCGCTTTTTCTGCGCAAGCAAGCTTTATAGATGAGGCCCCTGGGCTTTAGGATGTTAACTAAAAAGAGCTGGGATTCACCTTTTATCATATTGCAAACAAATAAAAATAAACACTCACATTGCTATACTCAGCATTCTTAACCTTAATTACTGTAGTGAGACAGAAGGAGTAGGAATAGGCATACCGCAAACGAAATCTAATCATAATCTAGGGTCCCACAAATGACATCCCGCAAGTTTCACATTCTTACCGCCATGAGGCGCAGGTTGCATACGCGCGTCTTGACTGTGACAGTCACTGCTGTGGCGGCGGCAGCCGCCGGGCGGCTATGCAGACTGAGAACCGTGATTTAAAAGTTCAAACGTTCCCCGATGTTGACGGCCCCGGAGCGGAGATTTGCTCGGCGTATTCCTCTGCCTTTTTAGGGTCTGTGAAGGAAGTCTGTGTGCCGTTGTGGGTAATCAGGAGTCTTGCGGGATAAAGTAATCCATACCTGAAGTCGGGCTTGTCACGCAGCAGCTCTCTGGCGCGGCTGAATAATGCCCTTCGCTTAGCCACGGCAGGAGGGTAATCCGGGAAAACTTGAACCCTTTTACCGTTGTGGTAGAGTTGTTTCGCCGCCCTGGCTTTCCGTAAAATTTCCTCCAACACATGATAATAGTGGAGCCTCAGGATGAAGGGTCTAGGAGGCTCGGCAGGGTCGGGTCTCCTCCGGAGGGTCCGGTGCGCTCGGTCAATCAGCGGCTTCTCATCCAGGGACAGCACGTCTTGTAGCAGCCCGGCAATATAGTCGCGCGGCTTGGATCCTTCTGCTCCCTCCGGGATTCCGGTGATTCTAATGTTGTGTCTCCTTGAACGGCCCTCCAAGTCCTCACATTTTGAAGTTAATTTCTCCACTTCAGAGTTTAGTCTCGCAACTTGGTGCTGGAGAGCAGTAACATCGTCGGAGTGGATTGAGGCTGACTTCTCCAGGTCTTTAATAGTTTTCTCGTGCGTTGCTTGGGTCCCCTCAAGTGCTGAAATGGATGATTGAATTTCCTTTTTAGTTGTGGCTAATTCGTCCCTCCACTCGGTGCATACAATTTGTATGCGTGCATCAATGGAAGCACAGATATCGTCTTTAATCTGCGTGATTTCGTTTCGCAGGGCAGAAATAGCGGTCAATAATGCACGGTTTGGCGGGTCGCCCTGCTCACATACATCATCATGTGCAGCCCCATAACTGGAGTCCGAGGGCTGGTCGGGGCCCGTTTCTTGTTGGTCGGTTTTTCGAGATTTTACCTTTTTTGACATCGTCTTCTTATGTCAATCTTAGTGCTGCGCTTGTGCGTGTCTTCTTGCGTCGTTCCGAAGATCTTTTGAGCGGATGTATTAAAGTTTTGTGTTTTAATAAAGATAAGGTTGTCAGAGCTATCGCAAACACGTCTTACTCCTCCATCACGCAACAGCGCCCCCCGCCTTTTATTATTTTAATATTGCTGATTATGGCTTACATTTTAAGATTACCGGAAAGATTCCCAGAATATTCAATTTTTTTTTAGATAGGATATTAGAGTTTTCTTAAGCTGTAAGCCATGATCAGCAATATTAAAATAATAAAAGGCTTGCAATATTTCAGTTGATTTGTAATTAATCCAGAATGTATGACATTTTTGTTTTTGTAATTGCATTACAGAAAATCACAATATTCAAATTTTCTGAGACAGTCCTGTATATGACGCCACAGTGGGTAGAAGTGGTGGCTTTAAAATGTGCACTCCTATGAAAAGAAAGTAAAAGATTTAACACATACTGTATCAGCAGTATTAAGATGTGCATCAACATGATGAGGAAACGCATCAACAACGATCTTACAGAAACTGTTCCCACTAATGTTGTCACAGTTAAAAACATGGCCTGACAGTTTGAGGTCCACCGGTCTACAATGAGGAAGATTACTCACAAGTGCAAAACAATCAAACCTTCATACTTCATACCAACTAACAGTGGTGAAGAGCTGATGAGTCTGTCTTGTTTCACTGTGACGAGACTCGGGTGCCTTGAATCTACAGAGAAGTCTATGTACTCGTCTGTAATCCTGTAAGTGTGAAATTACAGGACAATGATCCCAATCTCAGCCTCGAGTCTACAGCAGGATGTCTGAGCAACTCTTTAAGTCTAGATGTCAAAGTGACTGAAATGCTCTGTTGGCACCTTTAAAAGGAGGGTAGGTGATTTCTGGACCCTTTCCCCGTTGTGTGATGGACTGGGAGACTGTTTGGAGGTTTATCTAAGACAGGGGTCAGCAACCCGCGGCTCTAGAGCCGCATGCAGCTCTTTAGCGCCGCCCTAGTGACCGAGTTTCTTGACATTTCGACTTTTTTCTCAACATTTCGACTTTTTTCTCGACATTTCGACCTTTTTCTATAAATTGTACTTCAACATTAATGTCGACATTTTGACTTTTTCTCGACATTTCGACTTTTTTCTCGAAGTGCATAATGAAAAAAAAATCTTCCTCCTCCAAAATATTATTTTATTTTTATCCTGCCTGGCCCTCATACTCTTCCATAGATTCGGGTAACAAAAAGAGTCACGTGGAAAGACATTAGAATGCTACATTTGCAGCCGAGGACCCAGTTATAACTTTATATAAATACATGCAGTATGTGTTGCCTTCCTTCTAAGGCTTATACAAGACTTTTCATTTTTTGTGGCTCCAGACATATTTGTTTTTTGTGTTTTTGGTCCAATATGGCTCTTTCAACATTTTGGGTTGCCGAACCCTGATCTAAGAGAATATACTTCTATTACTCCCTGATACATAAACCTCACAACTGCTTTCTCTCTCACTGTCAGTTTAGTACTCGGCAAACGTTTTCATTACAGCAAAGAAATGAAATTGAAGGTTCAGCTGACATTGAATGGCAACCTGTCCTGCCGTTGGTGAAAGGGAGCCAAGGGCTTCTTTTCTCTTCTTTTGAAACTGTTGACACCTACTGTAGCTGTCTCAGCAAGCGTCAGAGCGGTTTCTTCTCTTGTGATTGTGAGCGGCCACCGAGGCGGCGCTGATTGGATGAGTACGGCAGCACAGAGCCACTCAGGTGTGCTGTCACAGTTAATCAGATGCTTGTCTGACGGTGATTAGTGTTTGCAATGAATTCAGTAAATGGCAACCATCACAGCCCTAAATGCATTTTTCCGGCCCCAAAAAAACAAGCATTTGCCATGAGAGCGTTCAGAGAGACAGGCAGCGCGGCAGACAGGCAGGTGTGCGTAGGAGGAGCGAGTGTCTTCACTGTTGTACTCCAGACTGAGTTTTTCCTTTGTTTGTGTACTTGTATTACTCATACAATGCAGATGTTCTCTTTTGATGTTCTCTGCAGTTCCACTGGTGTGAGGACAAAAGCAGCCCAGATTCACTTGCATCTACACTTTTCCACAAGTACCTACTCAGCCCAGCTCAGCTCGCCTCCACTCGGTTTGGTTCTTTCCCACTAGGGTCTAACGTGCCCAGTAGATACTTTTTCTGTAACTATTCTGCCGAGGTTCTAAGGGCTGAGTCGGGCTGAATCTGACGTCATCACACTACAGGCCACCGATTGGTCGGGGGGTTGGAGTCAGACGTCGGAGTCAGGATGTGACATCAGTAAAAGAGCGACTGACGGCTTCTTGTTCATTTTATTCAACAGGCAATGGCAGCAACAGTCTGTTTCATGATCCAACTCTGAGGTGCAGATGTTCATAAACCTGGTGGCTGAGGAGAGAATTAAAAAGGGATGTAGACGGCGATAAGGAACGACCAGATCCACCAGGAGCTCTGTCACTTCATAGCTGCTCAGCTACCAACGGACTTTTCAGCAGCGCCGAGACAAATAAAAAAAAATTAAAAAGCGTCGCCGCTTGAATCTTCTCTCACTCTCATTTTTTTAACTTGATATCAAACACGAGCCACAGACCCAGCAGCACATCTATCATCTCCTCCAGGTTCTACATCTTTAGTGTTGTCTTCTTCGTTTAGATAGCACAATCAAATACGTCACAGCAGCTTCACTCCAACCTCCTACTTCTGCTCCAGGTGCTGAATTGTTATTGAAAAGAAACCAGGCCGAGTTGAGGCGAGCCGAGCTGAGATGAGTAGAGCCGAGTAGGTGCTGGTGGAAAAGCGCCATTAGAATGATGCAAGTTTCTCACCGGTTGTCTTTTGTCCATCATCAGCCATGACTAAGTTATTGTGCATCAAAGTGAGGAAAATGTCGAGCAAAAAGGGAGCCAAAACTGCGACTGTTGAGTTTAATCTGCATCGTTTTCTGCTTCTGCTTCTAAGGAGATGCAGAAGATCCTCAAATGTTCTGATTTGTTTAAATGTGTTTGATTTGACCCAAAACTGAAACGACAAATCTTTTTCTCACCATTTTTACATGGAAACGGACTGAAATAATTTTGTTGTATCACATTCTTGTGATGAACTTTGCAGCGTTCTTTGGGTTTGGGTTAGGAACAGGTTTGGTTCGGGGAAGGGGCTGTTACAAAGGGCTTTTTGAAATAGTCATGTTTGTGTTTGTGTGTCTTACCTTAGTGATGCACTTTTATATTTCTGCCTGTAAACAAACACAAAAACAGAAGTTACTCCAATGAAGCGACTGGTCAGAAACTGATGATGTGACCTGATCCGGTTACACACCAGCCTATTTCGTTTTCTTCTTCTTTTTTTGCCTTCGAGGCTGTTGTGGAAAAGTGTTCTCCAGACTAACTAGGTACGACTGGAGAAACAAAAGCTGGACTCTGACTAGGACTGAGTCTGCTTTACTCCATTGCATAGCAAGAAGTCGCATCTTTACAGCAAGGCAGTGACCAACAAGACGACATGCCTGAGTGATCTAAACCAGGGGTTCTTAACCTTTCTGACCTTGGGGCCCAATTTTTTCAGTACAGAGTGGCCCGAGGCCCGTTAAATATTAACACTGTATAGCAGCGAAGGTCCAGAACATCATAATAAATATATATATATATATATATATATATATATATATATATATATATATATATATATATATATATATATATATATATATATAGGTATATATATTCAAGTGGCCTCATAGTTGTATCAACATCTGCATCTGACTGTTATATTAAAAAAGTACATATTTGCCCATTAACATGTGTAACTTCAATTACACATTTTTTCTCTTAAAAATAAAATAAATAAATAAGATTTTATTTTATTTTTCAAATGCTATCTTATTTTATTTCTTTACCAGCAGTTTGAATTTCCCCTTTTCTTTGTTAATTGTCTCAACACATTTTTATAATAAATTAATATAAACACATCTCTTCAGTGAGAGAACTGAGCTCTAATTTCTCCTGTCAGGACTTTAAATCTGGGCTGGATGGTGTCAGGTTCTCATGCACATGAGAAGGTGCTCATTGATGAACCTGGAACGATATTTAGTTTTAATTATGTTCATTGTGGAGAAAGCTGCTTCACAGCTGTATGTGGACCCAAACATGTTTAAGATGGTCAGCTTATTTTCTGTGACTTCAGTTCAGACTTGAGTGGATATGTTTGATGAAAAACTTTGTGTTTTGTTTCAGTGGCGTTTTACTTTCGCACTTTGAACGCCACGGTCTCTGAACGTATGAGACACTGGTTTTGTCCCAGTGGGAAGACTGAACCAGGATGAATCTGTCCATTCCGGGTTGAACTCCCCTTTCCACCTGTTAGGCTTCTCATCTCTGTAAGAGTCAAGCTAATTACTTACTAAGTAACTTACTAAGTTTTATTTACATTAATAAGTTGTCAGGACTGCGCGTGTCGGATTTCATCCGAGCCTGATCAGCTGAGACGGCCGGGCAGAACCCGCAGCTCTCTGGCCTCTGCAGCCGTGTCACTTTCCGATGCTTTTGCGAGCCCGAACAACAGTCCAGTCCAGCAGACACACCTACATGTACAATCCTTCAGCAGTAACGATGGAGCCCACCGCCCGAGCGGCCCCGACCTCCCCGGCTGCGCGGACGAGTCAGGATAACTGATCACGCCGCGCTCGCTCGCTCTGGGCGCAGACCCAAGTAATCGATCCCTGATCCTGGCGGATCTAAACCTACTCTGTGCAAAATGAAGGATTTACTCTGTAAATACACACCATTTCTCTTACTATTACACCTAGAGCTAGCTGAGGGTCTTCTTCTCCTCATTTGGTCGGGAGTTGCTATGCAGTCCCGCGGCCCCCGCGGCCCACACGTACAAAACTGAATTTTTTTCGCGGCCCACTAGATGGCGCTCGCGGCCCAAGTGTGGGCCGCGGCCCTATGGTTAAGAATCACTGATCTAAACATCCAGACTGAGGCTACAGCAGGAGTCCACAACCTGATTATCCCCAGATCTCAGTCAGGCCATGAAGACCCATAACTGTTAAACTCACCACACCATATCTAACATTTTAAATGTTTCTCTCACAGAGGCCACTTTGATTTTTTTCTGCTCATTTAATACAAAAATGCCTTTTTTCTGCAAACAAAACCTGATCTGAAATCAGTCCAAAATGAAAACTGAACTAAAACCAAGTGAAAGAAAAGCAGTGACATTTGGGAGCTTGTTCAGGCAGGCAACTTGGGCAACATTTTGCACATGCAGACAGATATGGTTTGTTCAATTACACCCACTGAAATAATTTGGCTCTTTAAAGGAATAAAGCTTTGCCCCCTATCTCGTGCCAACTGGAGCGCAGCAGTTTTATAGTTTTTATAGTTTTATTTGGATCCCCATTAGCTGCAGCAAAACTGCAGCTATTCTTCCTGGGGTCTGACACATAATATACAATACAATACAAAAATTAAAAGCAAACCTAAAGAGGTAGTAGAAGAAAAAGAAAAGAAACATAGAAAAGAAAAAAAGGAAAAAAAAAAAAAAGGAAATTCTACTACAAAAAATATTCCAGATTTCTGTCAAATAAGACCAGTGCTCCTTTTGATACTCACATTAAGGTTACAGTCATTCCGAAACATTTAGATGTAATGCCTTTACAATACAAAATCATACCTTATTTAAATAGCATCAACCAATTCCAACAATGTATAGTCATCTACAATGCGTTTAAGTTAAAATCACTTATCGTAACTTGAACCCATGACCATTTTTAGTAAACCAATAGCCATTTAATAATTCTGCTGCTATTTCTGCTGCTCTAAAACCACCACCCACATCCACCTGTAGTCCCCCAGATTAGAGATCAGGGCAGGGAATAGTTGTTGACCATCAGTTCCTAATATCTCAACGTTGGTATTATCAGTGAGGAGTGATGAGGACGGTGCTCAGACACCAGACCATGATGAGTTCTGATACCAGTAATCAACTACATCCATTCACTGTAACATGAGCTGGCAGGCTGAAATTAATTTGAAAAAGTGTTTTGTTTTTCTCAGTCAATAAAAAGAAATAATAAATGAATCAATTAAGTCATTTATGTTTCATTAGCCTTCGTAATCAACCCGCAGAATCACAAACGGCAGCTCCTCATCATTTTCCCTCGCCGACCGAAATAGCTTTTGCTCGGAGCGTGATTTATGGTTTGACCGTTGTCGCTGCCGTTAATGACAAACATCTTTATTTAGTGTTCTGTCTCTGTCAGTTGTGTTGTCTGGCGTTACGAGACGGAGTACTTTCACCACCAGAATTAGACAAGAAAGTGCAATAAAACAGCGGAGAAGTTCCCAGACGGTAAATTCATGTCGCTTCACGAAGCTGTGGATGTGATTTTTATTATACCCACCCCCCTCTCCACCCCACTGGGGTTTAAAGTTCTAAAAACATTTATAAAATGATTGAAGTGAAGTGTGAAGAAGGCATCTGTTCCTGTCAGTCAGTGTTGAGGCTGGAGGGCTGAATGAAATACACAGACAGTGGAAGAGGGGAGAAGGTGCTTCAGCTGTTTTCACTCAAAGCGTCGCGATGTGGCACCTTCCTGCAGGGTCGTGATGAGCCGTGGCTGCGCTGTACAACCCAACCACAGGGACACAGTCAGAACTGATCTTTATTCTCCTCTGATTTACTTCTTTTCTCCAGCGGTTTCTGCTCTGTCTCATACTTCTACGAGCTCCACCATTGCAACCCGCCCTGCAGTCTGCCTTTGTGTCTGCAGCTGACTGAAACCTATGGAGCTAGAACAGTCTCCTAATTCGCAAATGCACACACCATTTCACAAATGCACAGGACATATCTTTACTCCACCAACTCGAAATATTGAATCACTTTTCTATGCGAACGACGCAAACGCAGTTCAAACAGCAGGTGTATCCGTATGGAGCCAAATCAAGGCCAAAAGTTTTGCTAATTTGAAAATAAAATTTGAACCTGAAAATTCTTTTTTACAGTTTCAATTTTATTTTTTTCACTATCAGATTATTTTTTTCAGTTTCAAATCTTTTTATTTCAGTTTCAAATCTTTTTTTCAGTTTCAAATCTTTTTTTTTCAGTTTCACGTCTTTTTTTCAGTTTCACATCTTTTTTTCAGTTTCAAATCTTTTTTTTCAGTTTCACATCTTTTTTTCAGTTTCACTTCTTTTTTTTTCAGTTTCAATTTTTTTTTTCAGGTTCAGACTTTTGGCCCCGATCTGGCGTGGGGGGCGTGGCATCAACTGAGAGGGGCGTGGCATCATGAGGGACAGCAGAACAGAGAAGGCGGGGGACGTTCCTCAGTCCTGTTGCCTTCAGTAAACGTAGGTTGCAGAAGTTATCAGTAGAAGTATGATTCAACACTGTATATACACCATATTCACGTGATTGGCAGTGGAAAAAACTGATATTAGTAGTAGGTATTTAAACTCATTCACCCTCTCCATCGGCTGACCATATAGTGTTAGCTTCTCAAGCCAAAAGTCTGAACCTGAAAAAAAAATTTGAAACTGAAAAAAAAGAAGTGAAACTGAAAAAAAAAGATTTGAAACTGAAAAAAAGATTTGAAACTGAAATAAAAAGATTTGAAACTGAAAAAATGATCTGATACTGAAAAAAATAAAATTGAAACTGTAAAAAAGAATTTTCAGGTTCAAATTTTATTTTCAAATTAGCAAAACTTTTGGCCTTGATTTGGCTCCATATATCCACCCCTTTAATCGGATTGGTTTACGAGTAAATCGTCCCCCACGTGGGGTGCGCTCTTATGATTGGCTGAAACGAAGGAAGATATCTGATTGGTTGCAGATCCTTCTGTGTTAAAAAAAATACCTATTTGTGGATTGAGGCACGTCAGGGGAGTCTCAAAAGTCACACGCAAATCCAGCGCACAAAAAAACGTTTGTAAATCAGGTCATATTTGTGTGTGCATCAAAAATACATTTGTGTATCTTGTCCTATGCACGTGTGAATTGTTCTGTGCATTTGTGAAACTTGTCCTGTGCATTTGTGAAACGATGTGTGCATTTGTGAAACGGTGTGTGCATTTGCAAATCGGTGTGTGCATTTGTGAAACTTGTTCTGTGCATTTGTGAAACAGTGTGTGCATTTGTGAAACGGTGTGTGCATTTGCAAATCGGTCTGTGCATTTGTGAATTTTGTCCTGTGCATTTGTGAAACGGTGTGTGCATTTGCGAATTATGAGACTGTTCTAGCTCCATAGAAACCTGCTTGAGAGGGATGAATGAGTGAGTATGAATGCTGTATCTAAAAACAGTTAGAACCACCCTTTTGGGCAGTTTAATCTAAGCAGTCTAAAAACAATATGACATCACACAGGTGCATCCCGGAGGAGGGCACTGTAGCAGGGCGAGTGCTACGGGGCCCGACCGACAGGATAGAGGAGGACACGGAGTTTTGTGCAGAACCCTTTATTTGTCACCGATCACCGCCACACGTGCACCAGCACAGAATCCAACGCATCAGCATACCAGCAGCTCCTCCGACCCCTTGCTGCTGTCCAGCTCTGCCTCATAAGGCAGGCAGGGTGGAGAGCGGCAGCCACTCAGGCGGATGGGACACAGGTGCGTGTGTCCCATCAACCTCTCCACCCTGCCACAGGCACTTTTCAAAATAAAGAGTGATTGGTTTGAAGTTTTCCTTTCAGAATTCTGGTATCTGGGCTTTTGGGTTATCTGCTACAAGTAACCTTGAATTGATGTGGATGATTGTTGTCAGAGTCGTCTCTGGGACGGCAGGTCTTCATTCAACAACACTGCCGTTCTAAAACAGTTGAGATTGAGGAGCTGGTGGTCTGATGGTACTGAAAGCAAGCTGCAGAGTTTGCAGCTGCAGTGCCTTCATCCCCCCCTTTGACTTAATAAAGTCCTTGTGCCTTTAACCTTTTATAATACAAGGCTTCTGGACTTATTTTGTTAGTTTGACTGTAAAAGAGTCAGAAATCATCCGATGAATGAGCGCTTTAGTCCTTCTTTTTAGATCAACCTCAGCTTTCAACCCTGACAGTCATGTCACGCACACATCGAGCTGATGTTTTCAGACAGCCGTACCCTTTGAATACTTTGTGCTACCATAATACACTCAACATCCTTGTGAAGCTCCTTTTCTTTTCTTTCAGAAATTTGAATTTCCTTTCTAGCATAAACGGTAGCCGATTTACAATAATTTGAAAAGTGCTTCTAAAACAGGCCCACCAGTGGGGCGACGGTAAATAAACGGTCGACATTAAATAATTCAGATGCTCTCTTGTGGTACATTTAACTACATTTATGCCACCTCTGGAAACTAGCCTTGCACAAAGAGCAATCCAACCTAAAATAACACCATACTGCTAACAGGAAGTTGCTAGGCAGTATTGTATAACTTCCTGTGAAGACCTTTGCAGGAACAAAGACAAATTGGCAGTGTGTATATAAAAATTAAGGGGTATTAGTACGTGATGGATGGAAATACTCGCAGCTCCTGATACCCCTGTGTCAGGCACACTCAGCCAGATCATACAGGTCACTTCCAACTGATTCTTTTCAATTATAGCGTGCCTGACCGTGAGGAAGGTTGCTAATCCAAAGTATTGGCTACTCTCAAATATACTACCTCCAAATAGGTAAATAAACACACCAATATACTGCTTACACCCTGTGTTGAAAATGGTACGGGTCAAGCGTCTATGAAGACGCCTTCAGCCTGCTCAGAATGCTACATTCTTCACTCTCAGCTGGTTTTAGGATTGAATATAAGATTTCAGTGCTTGTTTATACGGCCATGGCGATTTGACCGATTCCTGAATATCAAAGGTCAGTACGATCATTCAACCGACAGATTTTAGATGTGAAAAGGTCAACAGTGGGACGAGACCAGACATTACAGGTTTTTAATCCCAACTCAGACATACAGAGGTCTACAGGCATATATATATATATATATATATATATATATATATATATATATATATATATATATATATATATATATATATATATATATATATATATATATATATATATATATATATATATATATATATTAGGGGTGGGCGGTATGGACAAAAAAATGTATCACGATAATTTCTGCCATTTATCACGATAACGATAATAATGACGATAAAAAAAATACCAATTCAACTCCACCTTTGTAACTATAAATCTGTCACCACATTCAGTCTTTGGAGCCCCCAAAACACTGCTCTAAAAGAATACTAAATACTACTAAACTACACCAATTAAATTGAATTGATAAAAACCAATTAAATGAGTCCACCTGTACTGCAAAACTGGAATGACTCAGATCCGCCATGTTTGTTACACAAACACGTCATCAACGGGAATTTATCCTTCTTTCTTTCTTTCTTTCTTTCTTTTTTCCTTCTTTCCTTCCTTCCTTCCTTCCGTCATCAACGGGAATTTATCGTTTTTACCGCGAGATGACAAATTCTTACTGTGGGGAATTGTTTTGACGGTTTATCGTGAACGGTAAAATATCGCCCAAGCCTTATATAAAAATATATATATATATATATATATATATATATATATATATATATATATATATATATAGTACACCTCTGGGCCATGCCTGGTCCTGATGATACTTGACTGAGCCAAGTTGGCTCATACAACCAAACCTGCACCAAAACCCAAGTTTATCCCAGTCCATGAAGTTTGGGACATATCTACCCCTCTCAGTCCTCCACAGTGCCGTAACCGAGCCATTAATAGCTCCCAAATTAGACCTAAATTCAAAAATAGGTTATTTGTCCCAAAGAGAAATTAACTGTCACAGTGGTTATGATTTCAGCCTCTTCAGAGAGTCATTGTAGAGGTTTATTGCTGTGGGCAGGAAGGATCTCATCTCCTGTAGGCCTGTGTTATGGGCCGCTACCGCTGCTGAATCACTGTGACGATCTTCTTCATTTTATGAAGTATCCTTCCCACAACCAGCTCCAGAGGCTCCAGAACCGACCCAGCCTTCTTTATCAGTGCGTTCAGTTTCTGTAAGTCACTGACTGATCCGCTCCCCGACAGATGACTGCCGGTGTGACTGAACAGACTCATTTCTTATAAACAGCACCAGTGTTGCATCTGCTGTCCGGTCTGTTGTCCAGGTGAACGCAGAGGTATCTATACCCTCCCCATCATCTCTCCACCTCCACTTCCTCTCCCATGATGAAGAAGCTATTCAACCTAATCCTCGCTTTCCTAAAATCCCCAATCATCTCCTTTGTCTTGTTCACATTCAAGATGAGATGACTGTCCCCACACCACGCCACGAAACGCTCCACCAGTTCTGTGTACGCAGTCTCTTGTCCATCACTGGTGTTCAAATGTGTGTGTTACCTCTATGGTGGATGGCACAAGTCCTGTTTATCACACAGGCTTTTGTCCACATATAATTACTTCTGGCTCCACAAAATATAGTAACAAGTAAATGCTGCACTCAAGTCTTCAAAATGGCGGTTTATATACCAGGGGCTGTTACCGTGGCAACCACACACAAATGACATTTGTTCTGCACCTTTATTAAGCTTTTTCTTTCATCTATTTGAATTCTAAAAACGCCATTAAAACGGGTTTCACATACAGCCATTAACATTTCCTTTTCAGCACATCGACAGTAACTCGGAGAGTCTCTAAGAGATGTGGAGAGCGAGGGATTCAAGCGACAGCCAAACTGCTCCAACCAGCCCACAATAAAGATGGTCACAGCTGGGACTTCCAGTTTGTCTACAAAAATATGTCATGAAAAGACTGATCTAAGGTACATTTTCCCCAACAGGCTTGAAGTGATTCAGGTCTCCATGATCAGTTCGTCTCCTTTTCCAAACACGGAGCTCCAACTAATCTACCATACTGAGAGCAATGAGGACAGTTTGAAGCTGCAGGAACCGGATCAAACTATCAGCCTCAAAACTGCTGGAGAACCACCCGGAGGGGACGTGCCCTCTGGAGGACCAGTCAGTCTTGGTGGGGGATTTCACTTCTAAAAGTTATGAGTTAAAGCAGCACAATGTAACTTTCAGCTTTTGTTGAGTTTGGCGGCTCCTTTGGACAAAAGCGGTAGTGCTTTACCAGAAAGAACACTACATTTCCCATGAGCACCAGCGCGTACTGCCGGAAAACCCCCGTCCCCATCGCGTGCATTTGTTTTTATGAGAGAAGACGGGACGGACTTTCAAAACTACTTTTCTGTTTTCAGCGGTCGTTTGCAGGATGGATAGCGAAGAGGTAATGCATCTATTTTTGGCTAAACAATATAATATGACGATGTTGAAAATCAATAAGTTCAACTTGGTTTTATTAGTGAAGTCACCCCCGCCCCCCGTCCTGTTTCTGCCAGATAATGCGCCCCAAACTACAAACGTTTTTTAGAGGGACTTCGTCATAAATTAGTAGTCCAACATACTTACTGACAAAATAAAAAAATACTTTATAACCTGTAAATAACTGAAGGCCCATTCCTTATATTTTGCAGATCAGCCCTGCACAATTTTACAGTTCTCAGGAAAAATACTAGAACCCAAGACGAATCCCCTGTATGTGAAAACATTCAAATTTTGATTCTTATTGAACATAGAACTCTACATTTACATTTGTATCATAACAATTCTGTCTCTTGTCGGACATCCCTCCTCGTCTTTCATCTCATGCCAGCGAGTGAACACCGGCCAATGTTTATTCTTGTCCGGGCATTTTATTTATTTATTTTTTTTTTTTTTTTTTTGTCCGGGCATTTAGCTTGTTACTCTCCCACTTTCCTTTTTTCGCCTCCTCCGATAAAACTTTTATTTTCTTCGTTTTTTTCGCTGCTTCGGCCATGACACCAGCTTCTGCTGAGCTCTGCGCTCCACGACCCGCCCAGCTTTCGTCTCGACTACGAATCGGGAAAGAGGGGGAAGTGACGTATGCCGTAAAGCAGTCAAAGCCGTAAAAATGTGTAGTTTTTTAGTGTGGAAGGGTTCCTACCATGCTCCTCAAAGTTACATAGTGCCAGTGAAAGCGATACAGACCCCTCAGACCATGACAGAGGTGTCATTAAACCTGTTGGAAGTTGACGTACCATCACAATGACTCTGGAAATATGGTATTAAAGCAGCACAACGTAACTTTCAGCTTTTCTGAGTTTGGCGGCATCTTTTGGACAAAAGCGGTAGTGCTTTACCAGAAAGAACACTACGTTTCCCATGAGCACCAGCGCGTACTGCCGGAAAACTCCTGTCCCGTCGCTGCATTTGTTTTGAGAGAAGACGGGACGCTTTTCTGTTTCACCAAGTGAACAGACGGAACGCAAAAAAAAAGATGTTAAACTGCTGGAAAGGAACTGGAATTTACCAGGATACCTTAAACAAGGAAGCCAGGGAGCGGTATATGGAGAAAATAATGATTATTAACGGTCTGGATCCATATGAAATCCCTACTGAAGACCCATGTGTTTCAATAAATTTGTATAATAGTACAACATACAGTACATGTTTTGTATCCCTCTTACTTCTCTTTTCTTTTTTTTTGACTGCTATATTATGTTGAAGAGGCGTGAGCAATATTTTTGTTTTCCTCGTGAGATTATTTTTTTCCTCTGCAGCTACAAATAAGAGTTAATATTTTTTCCTCAACAAACTAGTTTTATCTGAAGATTGGGGTTAATTGCACCGCAGAGAGCTGGCCAGCAACTGCGTTTAGCTGGCGACGTGGGGAATAAAGCCTGTGTTTGATCCGACCCGGTCTGTGTGAGTGTTTGTGGTTTAAGGCTGTTTATGGTTCTGCGTTAAATCGACGCAGAGCCTACGGCGTAGGGTACGCGGCGACACGCACCGTACGTTGCCTGTCGCCACGTACCCTACGCCGTAGGAGTGCGCCGATTTAACGCAGAACCATAATTCAGGCTTTACTGTGTGGAAGCCGGTGTTTGGTCGTTACAGCCGCGATCCAAAGCGAGCCGACGACTCTTTCACTCTTTTACTTTGTTATATCAGATACTTGGCCTGCGTGGTTCTGCCTCCGAGCAGGAAACCGTTGAAAAGTTAAACCATTAGGATCTTTTCTCCACGTCTGTTGTGTGGAGCTGCTGCAGCCACAACACAGCAACAGGTTCTGCGGAGCTGAGCTCCAAGCCCCGCCCATTTTCGTCTCGACTGCGAATCGGGAAGGAGGGGGAAGTGACGTATGCCGTAAAGCAGTCAAAGTCGTAACGATTTGTAGTTTTTTAGTGTGGCAGGGTTCCTACCATGCTCCTCAAAGTTACATAGTGCCAGTGAAGGTGATACAGACTCCCTCAGACCATGACAGAGGTGTCATTAAACCTGTTGGAAGTTGATGTACCATCACAATGACTCTGGAAATATGATATTAAGGTGGAAAAGTTACGTAGTGTCGCTTTAAGGTGGAAAAGTTACATAGTGCTGCTTTAAGCCAAACAGTGGCCAGAAAAAAAACTCCCCTTTAGTTTCTGGTTAGTTTGTTTGAAGGTGAGGAACCAGCTGGAAATGCAGATGTTAGGCCGGTGATGCTCTGAAGGCAAATGTTTTCAAACTGGCAGGTGAGCATCCTGAGAAAAGCGTGGGAGAGCTGAAAGTACAGTACAAGTACAGTCACAGGTGGCTCCTGGTCCAAGTGTGGCGGGTTATCAACACCGTCAGAGGCTGCAGTGGCGGTTTATCGTGGCAATTTGGGACACTTTAAACCTTTTAGTGGCTGATTGCTGTCATTTGCATTTAAATGCTTCCGCTTGGAGTCATAACTCAGCCAACGACGGACGTATGTGGGCCTGATATCATTTATATTTTGTGCAACAGACACATTCGGGGCATGACATTATGTCAAATTATGAGGATGATAAATAAACATCTTTAAATCCTCTGAGAAAATCAAAATAAACATGCTTCAGTTAAAGATTCATCCAGGGAAGTGCGTAAATATCCATCTACATCGGATATGCTCACAATACCACAGAATCCTCTAACTAGTTTACATCAACGTGTGTGCGTGTATAGAGCAGAATCATAATGTACATCATTCAAGGACACTTTCCATGCTAATTTAAGCAGCACCCTGCAACTTCTTCACCTTGAGATTATTCTGATGTCTGATGCAATGGCTCACATTAGTTTGAAGGACTACTCCCACTGAGACAGTGTGGATCGCTTTCTTGAGAAAAAATATGTACACATGCTGAGTGACTGAGGAAATTAGAGTAAAGCTTAGACTAGCTTTTACTCTTTGAGAGGTGTGAGAAGAAATGAGAGCACGATGAACTTAACATCTTCTGTCTCGACTAATGCTTCATGATTTGTTTGCTGTGTGTGCTGCAGTGGTTTCTTGTTTTCATTTGGTCTGTTTTTATTTCTATCTAAGGAAAGAGCATCCTCGAAATGGAATTTCATCATTTTATGCAACTATAAAGCTGTTTCACATAATCATGTTTTGTGATGTGCATGAAGCGCAGCGGAGATCGTGGCCAGCGGGTGAGAGCTGCGGCTGTGGTGGTAAAGATGGAGAACAATTTAATGAAGCCTCTTTACTGATATGGATTTATAGAAACAAATAATCTACTGGCCTCGTATTCATCTCCATTAGCGCCTGAGAGTCAGAAAAGCTTCAGCACTTGGATCTCTGACTTGTGGGATGAATGTGTGCCGGCTGTACATCAACCGTGCGAATGCGATCGCCCATCAATAAACGCAGTAAAAACAAAAATGAACAGCAGACTGTAGTTTCAGTTGTGCCATTTCACATTTCCATTGTACACTTTTTATTGGTTCTGGTTAAACTTCTTTTGTAAAACGTCAGTTGGCATTTGTGTCTCTGTTTCAACATTATTTTTGAATTCCTCTGTGTATTTTGGAGTCAGTAGGCTGTTCTCTAAGTTTCTGTCACCCTTTTGTTTAATCACTTTATCGGGAGTCTTTTTTTTGCAGAAATGAGACCCCTCTTTCGTAGCAGTGTTGTTTCTGTAGTCCCTTGGCATCTGTTTAAGATCATTGTTATTACTTTACAGCCATCTTGTTTCCCTGTGATTGTACAGTATGTCGGCGCTATTTGTGTCTTTTTTGTATTTTTTTGTTTTGTTTACAGACATTTAGTTGCTTTTTATTGCTCATAGTGTTTGTTTTAGTGTCCTTGTTATGTCGTTTTAATTTGTACTCATTTGTATATTTGTATATAATATTTGAAACTGTGTGAGTTTCTTATGCGTTTATTTATTGAGACTCTATTGTAGTTATTAGCCAGGGTCTTCCTGATGGCTACAGAGAAAAGACAACTTGCACGTAAAGATGACATTGAAGACAGCTGAACAACATCAAGGCCCAATCCCAATTCAACTTCACTCGCCCTTCTTTTCTCCACTCGCATTTCTTTTCTTCCCTAACCCCTAAAAAAGAAGGGGGAGATTTTAGGGCACTTGAAATCTAGCCCTCGTTTCCATCCCTACCCTGATCAGGAAGCAGAGAGCCAAAAGCTCTTTTAATTTCAGCTGTAGCGCTGTTATGGCACTTTATTAAGTTTTAATATTTTTTCAGGTATAAAGGTAACCTTTAAGATCCGCAACCGGGGCTTAGTTTCGAGATTTCTGTCTGCCGGCTCCGGAGCTTGGGTCCGCGTTAAATCGACGCAGAGCCTACGGCGTAGGTTACGTAACCTACGCCGTAGGCTCTGCGTTGGTGTAACGCGGAACCATAAATCCCTTTATTCTGGCGTGATCTTCGGCAACTTTATCTGAAAGTGTGTAAATTACCCAGATAACAGCTGGATTACTTTGTGGTTTATGAAAACTATTATATCAGAAACATCCAAAACAAATCTGACGGGTCACAGGATTATTTCTCTCTATTTCTTTGAGACGAGTCTGCCTGTTTGCCTTCGGTCGGCGAGTCAAATCGACGCAGAGCCTACGGCGTAGCTTACGTAGCCTACGGCGTAGCTTACGTAGCCTACGGCGTAACCTAACAGCCTTTACTCCGGCGCGATCATAGCGAACAACGGACAAAAAAGGGATTATGTACATTCACTGAGTGAATATTATGAAAGTAAAATATTGGTTTGTAACGAGAAATGTAATCAAAACGCATTTTTATGCAGAAACTAACTCAAAATATTGATTTTATTCACAAAAAAATAACAAATGTCCGCCATGTTTTTTTTTTTTGATTCAGTCCGCAAATGACGACGAAAAGCATTCTGGGAAATTTTCATACCCCCTCGCTCGCCAAGTGAGCATCTGCAAACCCTCGATTTGAAGGGGCTATTCTCAGCCCCTAGCCCTCGTTATGCCCCCTCCCCCTTGGTGAAAAGAGGAATTGGGACACCACTACCTTCACGGGAACGCGCAAAAGTTAGGGTTAGTGGAGAAAACGAGGGCGAGGGGGTCAATTGGGACGCAGCCCAAGTCCTGCCTACAGGTCAACACCACCCCCACCAAACAGCTTTCCAAGGCCGTGCTGAACTACCTAACCCATGGTACTGTATGTTTTGGCCCCATCCAGGTTCAGGAAACTCTCACTACAGGGCTGATAATAGAGATGATCGCCAACAATCAAAGCCCCATAAATCTATCCCACTAATTGTGAGTCTCTGTAATTGCTTTGCCCGAATTTGTCATGGTGTAATTGTGAGTCTCTTCTTGAAGCAAGTGGTGGTTTTGGCCACGTTCACCCTTACATCAAGACGCTTTCTGAGAGATCTGATCACAAGTGGCCCTCACAATGCGTTTTCACACCTGTCGTTAAAATGTATACCAGATACGAGAAGACCTCCAGGACTTAATGCAATCAATCTCTGCAGCAAGTGCATGTGCTTACATTCGCCCCTCTGCATGGTTCGTCTTCATTACTCCATCTCGTCCTAGACCTATGTAAGGAGCAAGAAGTATTTGTTTCTCTCAGACATCTTCAGATCCCACCCGTTCCCCGGCATCCACCTGGCTCTGCTACTCCGGGTTTAAGTTCTACACCCCTATGTCTCTATGCTAGCCTGATGATTGACATAACTCAAGTTTGTTGTGTTTTAAAGAGTTTAAAATTCTACTGCGTGAGTTTTCCGGCTGAACTGAACCTTCTGCTGCAAAGCAGGGCGTCTACGATAAAAGGAAAGCTGAACCAGTAACAAGTAGAAGAAATCAAATAAGATAGTGCTTTATTACAGTGTTTTATCACACACAAAATCAAATTAATCATCTTAATCAAGTGACTTTAGTGTCATTGACTGTCCCTGACTCTGGTCACAGGATGCTTTCATGTTCAGGCCACAAAGACGTCCACGACTGACTGTTCAGGTCCTGGATGAGCGTTGGCCACTTGTGATTGGATCTCTTTTTTAAACACAAGCTGGCTCTTTATTGTCATCTTTGTTTTAATTTGTTAATGTTTTGTGTATATTTGTTTTAATTTTGTCCATGTATAAAGTCATGAAGCGTCTCCTTGTTGTAATTAGTCTTCCTTTTGTAAAAAAAATGTTGTTAATTCAGTGACTTGCCTTGATTGTTCTCTAGGATTTCTATCAGAAGATTTGATTTTTCTTGGGTCAGTTTGGAGCAGTTTTGAACTTAGTTTGCATCTTTGTCATTTTGTGCTTTAAGCCATTTAACCTGCTCTTTTTAGTTGTTTTTGTAATATTTGTAGTTACCCTTGCATCCAAATGTAGTCGTTTTGTCTCTTGGTATTTGGAGGACATTGAGTCCACAGTCATTTAGACTGTCTTTGTACAATTAAGTTTATTTGTATTTAATCAATGTTCCTCCATATGAGGCCTGAGGGATTGTGAGTTCCGAATAAAAAAGAAAATGGACATAAAATAGTGTGGTAGCTTTCAGGGCCATTTCTATATTTTGTCACCTTCCAGTTTGCAGCAAATGATGAACAACTGGCTTTTGGATTTGCCACATTTACTGAGCATGTAGAAAGTAAAGTGAGAGCACTAATGCATGCATCAGTGGAGCAGAGAAAGAGCCGTGTTGGTGTGTATCTTTGGACCCAACGTGTCAAAGACGATCGCCTGAACACTCTGTTTGGTCTGAAATTAGCGAGGAGCAGCTCTGGACTGTGACCGCTGCAGCTAATCACATTTCTGACACGTCTCGGCATTGAAATGTGACAGCAGGAAGCTGTTATTTCAGGGTTGGATGGTAATTGTGCGCTGGTCTGCGTGGGCAGATGAGAGATGAATTAAAACGGCGGGGGTACAGCAGGGCGAGCACAACCACATTACTGCATTGTTTTGTTTTCCGGGCAGAAGAAAACAACATGCTCGCATACACCCAGCAACATAAAAACTGACAGGTGAGGGCCGCGAGACTTCCTGGAAAATGACTCATCACTCTGCCATTACTTTTCCAGGCTGATGCCTCCAGTTAAGGATTTTCTTTCCATCCTCCTGCTGTATTTTGTTCTCCTTTTGTCCACTTACCGCCTGTAATTTCACAAACCCAATTTTTTTTTCTTTTTCCTGGCAACAGTATTACAGAACTTGTCAAATGTATTTCATTCTCCCCTTCACGGGTCTGCTTTTCATGCAGCACTGCAGGGTGAATTTCGTGCTTTTTTAATGATTACTCCATCTAAGCCGCCTACGTCAACAGCAGGAACTATGACCTGAAGATAAAGCCGAACATCCATTAAAATGAAACACTTTGATAATGCAAAAAAATAAATACAAATAAATAAATAAAACCCCTGCAGTGCACACAACATACACATCTGCTATGCTGTGTGAAAATCGTCAGGTAGGCGTCTGATCAGTCACACGCTCATCCTGCAGCAGAAAAGATTCAAACCGCTGTCATTTCTCTGAACTGGACCGTCTGGTTTCTGGTTTCTGCTCAGCAGCTCAGTGATCCAGTCTGCTCCATTTTGATGTATTTTACAGGATACTGAACATCACAGATCTGTTCCATTTTTATTTTAGGGACAGGACTTCTTCTTCTGCTGATTTCTGTTCCATTTTTGCAATTCTTATGAAGTCTCTGGTGCACACTTCCTTCTGGGTTTTATGTTTCTTCTGTTCCCATCTCTGCAGTTTCACCAGATGACAAAGATCACTAAACAACGTAGACTAAAAGGAACGATAGGAAACTAAAATATGAAAGACAAGGGGTTCTGTCAGCAAAGACTGAAGTGCATCAAAATGCTGCTGTTACCACGGTAACTAAGGAACGGAGGGGGACTGTACACTTTTTTCTCAAAACAGTGCAGATATGTAGATAGACATAAAAGACAGGACAGTGTAGATGTGTTTATTTTGGAGGATTAGGCAGCACTCAAATTCAAAATGAACATTGAGGAAAGTTGTGACTGCAGTTGCTGGTATGTCTCGCCTGAAATGAAGTGGCTTCTAGACATAAGATCTTTGTGAAAAAGCTTTTTCCACTACACTGTGGTATGAGCTCTTGCACTTTGGGAGGTTGAACCGACAATAGTGGGAGCATCTCCACTCGGTTTTGATTTAAAACGCAAATGTATTTTATTTGTCAAGTTAATCTTATCGCACATGTCTTTCCCACACAAGTCCTGTTATCTTTAATGTAACATAAGACCATACCTACATGTATAAAGCAGATCAAGCTAAATTAGGTAACATTCATCTCCTGGAGGATGATGACCTTTACCCAAAACCAAGGCTGTAAAACTACTGGCGGCAAGTTGGAAACATGGGCAGGATTCACTTCCTCAAAGAAAGGACAGTGAAATGAGAGATTTGTGCATTCAGACAGTCTGTGAACCGGAGGATGTGGGACCCCGCCAGCAGATCTTATATTAGCTGTGTGTTTGAGGTCATCACTCCTCCACAGGTAAGTCAAGAAAGTAACCGGATCAATATTATAAGTCGTCAAATGTGAAAGAACAATCGGCTGGAGATTCAATAAATGATGAGATATGAGAGTTGGCTTTACTGTCCAGGTGAAGCTACCGTAACAACCTGGACGGAAGAATGGGAATCCCAGGATATGTTGATGTGAGCGTGTGACAAACGTATCTGACGTGAGCTACACTGAAAAAAATAAATCTAAGCGCATGTAAATATAACATATTTAAATCTGTGATATTAACAATTAAAAATGACGTTTGTTGCTTTACATGAATACATCTAGTTTTGAACTTAATCTGCATTTGTTCAAAAAACAAGATATTGTGGATGTTTTCCTTAACAAGCAGGATTTATGTAATCCCAGTAATCTTTTCATTTACACACAAACAACAAGCAATGATCTTGTTTGTATTTACTCTTCCTTTAACAGTTTTAATCTATTGGGCAGATTGACCAACGTTTAGATGAAATATGCTTTATTTGTTTAAGTAGAACAACCACAGTAAAAAATATCTTGCTTGATCTACTTTTAAAAATTAAGGCAACCTTTTTCGCATGAGATTTTTATGTAGATCAATTTTTAGTATGTACAAAATTCATTTGCAAGTAAAGTCAACTTAATTTTGATAAATAAACTTAACACAATTAAGTTGACTGTACTTGCAAAATCTATTATTTACATACAAAAAATTAAGTAGTTTATACAAAGACTAGTCTTTCTTGATCTACATAATAATCTCATGCAAAAAGTTGCCTTAATTTTTTTAAGTAGATCAAGCACAATATTTTTAACAGTGTAAGCGGCCGTGTTCAAGTTGACATGAAAATCAAACCACGAAGACCATTTGATGGAATGAGTCATCCACTTCGACAGGAAGATGATTAGACTTTAATCCATGCCAGAATCAGAGTTTGTCCTCTGTGTTTGACAGGCCAAGACCAAATAGCTACAAAGCAACACTTTAGTCTCATTTAAGACCTTTTCATTTTAGTAAACATGTTGACCATTGATTTATTGATCCAAACAGTGGGAATGTTGCATAAAAATGTGCTGTGTGGGGTTGCTTCCCTGCATCAGCTGGACTGAATTACTTTTGAGCAAGACTCTTCCTGAGATGCAGCTCTACTGCATCTCACCGAGTGCAGGGATAACAGATTTAAACGATTGTACAGGAAATTCCAAAAGTTTCAAAACTACTTTCCTGGTCATTGTTAGGCCAGATATTGTTCTGTGGCAAGTATTACAAGAAAAATAGTACGAAAAAAAAGATTTAATGGAGTTGAAGAAAAGTACGTCTGGACTGAAAAATGAAACGTCTAGGATGAAAACCGAGAAGCAAACTAAAGAATCATTTTTTGACGTACGTAAGTGTTAAAGTTTAGATGACAATAAATACACGGCCATGAGTTCACTCAAACAGAACAGAAACTCAATTTAAAATCTGAAATCCTTTCAGTTTTGACATGGTTTTTGTAGAAACCGAAAAAACATTTAGTCAAATTGTCCGACAAAGAGTCCATTTGGCAGCGTGGCTTTAGAAAGCAGCCACTCAGCCGGTAACTGTGCAGCGTCTCAGCTGCTTCGCTGTCCTGCTGCTCTTTGTGCACAGTTACATTTTCATGAAGTACCCAAAACCATTGCACAGCTGCTTATTGTCATATTCTTTTTTTCGTTTTCTAATTGTGGCTGTTTCAAATTGTGTTTAATAATCAGAATTCTGGGAAACATTTCTCACATTTCTAGCATTTCAGTTTCCTCCACCAAGCCAGCATCTTTTGATTGACTCTCCTACGATGGATGCTCTGACGAAAGGATGAGAGAAGGAAGAGTTTTCTTAATCTGGATGAAGAACTGGAAACAAGAGGAAAAAGATGTCTCTATAATTATAGTCATTCAACCTCGTGGACGCGCGCCGTCTTTCTGGCCCCGACACAACAGAGCAGTGCAGCACTGGAGCGGAGGACATCTGCTCCACAGTGGGCTTTATGTAGGGGGTGATGTCATATTGAAAAAGGAACAAGGTTAATATATCTCTGCCAAAAAAGGGAACATTTCCTCATATTTGAATTGAGAGAATGAAACCAAAAAAAGAAATCACGAGTGCAACAAAGAACCTGTACAAGACAGCTATATAAAGTAACTCCCATCAGAAACAGTCAAGAGCTTCAGCTGTCAGATCTGCTGGATGAAGGTTTGTTATGTAGAAAAACACTGAAGAAACGGTGAGATTTCCTCTTCTTAGCGCTGGTGTTGGCTCACATTCCTGTGTTTGCTTTTGAGCTTTGAGGATTAGACTTGAGACGATTCATGCACACTGTCTTTGTGTGATTTAGAAGGAAAAAAAGCAACGCATGTCTGATAGCTCTTTCGCTGTTTATGCTTCCAAATCCACTCTTGCAGAAACTGTCCTCTGCAAGACTGGTTCCCGCCCTGCGGTTCTGGCCCCATTCAAGTGACACGAGAATAATATCCAAAGGGACAAAAAAAAAAGAGGGATCTCTGTTTTTCTCACAATTCCTGACTGTGAATTGTGACACAAGCATACACTTTACATGTTTTTTGAATCTACATAAACATTTTGATCTTTGACAGGACCATATCTACAGGATAGGAAGTATCCTAAACTTTTAACTTGGTATTCTATAAGAAATCCAGGTTAATCTCTGATCTTGTCTCAGCCATGGGTGGAGCTACATTTGTTATGGCGATTTCTGGTAGTACGAAGAGCAAGATACGACGTGTAATGTCTGTGGGCTTTTTATTTTTATTTGAGAAAATATAAAAATGTACATGTGCCTACGGTGATGTTTAAAATTTGATCTGTCTATGAAAAAAGACAAAATGATTTATAGCTGTGGAACTCACTCCATAGTTCACAGAGTCCTTATGAAGCAAGTCCCTATGAGACCGGGAACTAGACTTTGTGGTGGTTTCGGATGGAGCCGCAGTGTTTGTCATGTGGGGTTCCTAAGGTTCTGTTGTAGGACCCTTTTGTTTATTAAGGCCCGAGCACTGACAGTGCGAAGGCCCTATTGTATCTGTAGGAGTTCTCGTTTTTATTTTTCTCATTTTTCTTTCGACGAAATGAGGGCCTTTTTGCCTTTTTGCCCTTAACGTGCCCCAAAAGTCACCAAATTTTGCACGCAAGCCAGGCCCGGTGAAAAATTTGATATTTAATGGTTTGCATTAATGGGAGTGGCCTAATGGCTCAACAGCGCCCCCTAGAAAACTTCGTGCCTCAAGCCCCACAATACGGTTTGATGTACATGAACGAAAATCGGTACACACCTGTATCATGTCGCAACTTAAAGAAAAGTCTCTTGGCGCCATGGCCGAAACCGAACAGGAAGTCGGCCATTTTGAATTAATCGTGTAATTTTGGCGCAAATTATGAGTCCTTGACCATAATTGGTGCAAATTAGCCCCGGCCCTTCTTCTGATTGGTCGATAATTGATAGTTCCTATTTTCTGCCATAACTTTTGAATGGTATGACATAAAGAGTCATGGGTGGTGTCATCGGACTTAGTTTTGAGTGCTTGACCTTTATTGGTGAAAATTGCACGCGCGAGGGCCCGTTCATCGCTGCTTGCAGCTTTAATTTATTTTATATTTTGCTCTATATTCTCCAATGAGGATAAACTATATCCTGAATATACTGATATATTATCACCATGTGATCGATAAACCATAGGACAATGTTTTATGGGCGTAACTCTCCTGGAATCTTGTCCTGCAGAGCTTCCCTTCAGAACAGAGAAGATCTCGACTTTTAAGAGGTTGGATTGAAACAACTTTACCATCAGGCAAATTATTGGGACTGCTGTTGTCAAAATAGTCAACAGAAGATGAAGGGAGCAGATGATCATTTAAATGGTAACATGGTCTGGTCATATGACCGACTACGTCACGTCCAGTGACCCAGAAAATGTTCAAATACCAAAAAAGTGTTTCCATTACACTTTTGCGCTAAACTGGACTATCCACACCTGAAAGCATAAAATGGTTTTTGCACATTTGACAGTTCATCTTCAAATTTGGATGTTTTTATTACAGGTTTTTCTTTGCGATATTCAGGTTTTGCACAGATCTAGAGGATGGGAACATGACTAATTGCTGTCTCGAGCTAAAATCAACCAGTTGTTAACAGGCTATTACTTGTGATTAACCGTCGATAAGAGAGAAAGTCTGGTTATTTATTACACAAAGAATAATTAGGGACATGTTCTTTTTAAGTGGCAGCTGTAATACAGTCTTCACTGAATCAAACCGCTAGCTTTCCTCACTTTAACTACTTAACTACTCTGGCTTCAGGAGGAACAATGCGGTTTTCGTCCCGGTCGTGGAACACTGGACCAGCTCTACACCCTCCGCAGGGTGCTCGAGGGTTCATGGGAATTTGCCCAACCAGTCTACATGTGTTTTGTGGATCTGGAGAAGGCATTTGACCGTGTCCCTCGTGCCATTCTGTGGGGGGTGCTGAGTGAGTATGGAGTCCGGTCTCTGTATGATCGAAGCAGGAGTCTGGTTCGCATTGCCGGCAGTAAGTCAGACTTGTTCCCGGTGCATGTTGGACTCCGGCAGGGCTGCCCTTTGTCACCGGTCCTGTTCATAATTTTTATGGACAGGATTTCTAGGCGCAGCCAGGGGCCGGAGGGGATCCGGTTTGGGAACCTCAGGATTTCATCTCTGCTTTTTGCAGATGATGTTGTCCTGTTGGCTTCATCGGAACGGGACCTCCAGCATGTGCTGGGGCGGTTTGCGGCCGAGTGCGACGCGGCAGGGATGAGAATCAGCACCTCCAAAACCGAGGCCATGGTTCTCGACCGGAAAAGGGTGGCATGCATTCTCCGGGTGGGTGGAGAAGTCCTGCCTCAGGTGGAGGAGTTCAAGTATCTCGGGATCTTGTTCACGAGTGAGGGAACAATGGAGCGTGAGATTGACAGGCGGATCGGTGCAGCGTCCGCAGTAATGCGGTCGATGTACTGGACCGTCGTGGTAAAGAGGGAGCTGAGTCGAAAGGCGAAGCTCTCGATTTACCGGTCAATCTACGCTCCTACCCTCACCTATGGTCATGAACTTTGGGTAGTGACCGAAAGGACAAGATCGCGGATACAAGCGGCCGAGATGAGTTTCCTCCGCAGGGTGGCTGGACGCTCCCTTAGAGATAGGGTGAGGAGTTCGGTCACCCGGGAGGAGCTCGGAGTCGAGCCGCTGCTCCTTCACATTGAGAGGAGTAAGCTGAGGTGGCTTGGGCATCTGTATCGGATCCTCCTGGACGCCTCCCTAGGGAGGTGTTCCAGGCATGTCCCTCCTCCCTAGGGAGGTGTTCCAGGCATGTCCCACCGGGAGGAGACCCCGGGGAAGACCCAGGACACGCTGGAGAGACTATGTCTCTCGGCTGGCCTGGGAACGCCTCGGACTCCCCCCGGAAGAGCTGGAGGAAGTGTCTGGGGTGAGGGAAGTCTGGGCATCCCTGCTGAGGCTGCTGCCCCCGCGACCCGGTAACGGATAAAGCGGGAGAAGATGAGTGAGTGAGTGAGTGAGAGAACTACTCTGGCTGACGGTGAACTCCACTGGGACAACTAGCGACAGAACAGGGCTCATTTGGATGATGTTATCAACATTTTAAATGAGGGTGGATGCGGTCATAGTTTACCATGAGCTAAATTAATCTTAGATAGGTAGCTTGTGATAACTGAGGTATGTTGGGCCGGTTCCAACCAGCTGCCAGGCTTGCTCGTGGCGTCCATTAGCCTGTTTTTGAATTAACGAGGCACTGACTATATGGCGTCTTTTAGAGCCCCAAAAACTGTACTTCACTCTTCAGAAAACTCCTTTATCTTGGTCTTTTTGTTCTGACTGGAACCAATAGGAGAGCTCCCATAACTCCCCGCTTTATCAACTTTGTGTTGAACATCAGTTTAATTTATCTGAAAGTTTTTGTGGTAACTTTTAGTTTAGGGTTGGTAAACATCAGACCCGTTAAAGCCGTACTCCTTTTCATGAACCCTCACAACATCAGCCCAGAGGCTTTCAATGATTCCCCACACTTGATTCTTTTCCCCCTCCCTACATTCACCTGGTGCTGCCTTTTCACAAATAACACCACTTTTATTAGCCGCACTTGGGTCGCTGGTGTTGCTCTGCTTGGTGGGAGGACAAGGCCATTATTGCACATTACACCAATCAGCCACAACACTGAAACCAGCAGTAAGTGTTCAGGAATCACCTTGACCGTGCTGTCATCAGCCATCATCCTGCTGCAGCATCATCAGATACACGTTCCCCTGAGACGGGCTAACAACCAAACTATCACTGCGTTCCACACACACATCCATGATGGCAACGGCACTCGCCTAAACCTCCCTCAGTGGGACTTAACACCCTCCAGATGACGGAGGAGGCCCTTGAACAGCTTTAGACACCAAGAGACGGAGGAATTGTCCCAGCCTCCAAACTTCACGTTGCCCTCCCTGCAGCCCACAGGTGGGGTAGGCACTTCATATGCAACCGTGTACGCTGGCAATAATATATACTATGCCTAAAGGTCAATTAGTAAAGTATTTTAATCTTTTTATAAAATGTATATATTTTCAACCTTTCTGAAGTAACCCCTTCCTGATCTTGAAAATATGCTAATGAGTTGATGAAAAAATGTCTCTATGAAAAGGAGATGTGTCTCCATTATTGGAGTTAAATTCTGGACTGATGCCAACATAAATTTAAAAACATGTCATTCTCTTTTTGTTTTTAAGAAAATGGTTTGTAAAGCTATTTTTGAAGCTTATAAGTGCAATTGACTATCTGTAAATGTTTCTTTGCTTTTCTGTTGTTTCTTTGCCTTTTGTTGTTTCTTTGCTTTTCTATTCTCTTTTTGGTTTTCTGAAGGTCGGTAGCCAAAAAAAGAAAGTTGGTACTATAGGATAGGCTTTTATAGGCATTTTGCTTCAGCCTATGCCTTTTCAGTCTTTGTTCAACACATTTTTGGTTTTGTATGAAATGTTAATGCTGTGCACAATGTTTTTTTGGTGTTTTGTGTTGTCATGACTGAATAAACTTCATCCATTCATTCTCTACGTACATTTTCTCTATGGAGAAATGTTGTGAAAATCAAAGAATAAGTAAGTAAAGAAGTGTGCAAAATCACTGCTATTCCTTAACATACATTGTCATAACATGATCTTGTGTGGACAACACAAGACTCCCTCTACACCAGACGCTGATCAGACAGAGGAGCATGTTCAGCAGCGGCTGCTCTCTCTGACCGGCTCTGCAAACAGATGCAGGAACTCTTTTGTTCCCCCGGCCATAAGACTGTACAACTCCTCACTGGGGGGGCAGGGAGGGTCGTGATCAACCCACACTCAGGTGCACATCAGAACTGTTTCCACATTGCACAAAATCAGATTTATCTTTTTTTTTTTATCTACACTTGAGACGTTTATTAATGCGCTGCACTGTTAAGTTATTATATGTTACTAACCAAGTTTTTCTGTCTGTCGTTGATACTAACCTGCTTTTTGGGCATCTATGTAGCTGCTGAATACTTTGAATTTCCCTCGGGATTAATAAACTATCTGTCTATGTATCTATGTATCTATGTATCTATCTATCTATCTATCTATCTATCTATCTAAACGTTGGAAAACTAACAGTTTACTTGTCAAAAGCAAACTGATAAAAGCCGCAGAGTTAACTTTGAATCCTTAAGCTAAAAAGCCATGTGGAGCACTAGAAAGCAAAGAGGATTACATAAAGCTTTTCTAATTACAGTTATGACTTTTGTATTTACAGGATTTACATTAAGCCTGACTGATGATATTAGGAGGATATAGATGACAGAAAAACGTGTTGTGCTTGTGCTCTGCCTCGTCTCCCCTTCTATCGCGGCAGTCTGCTGCATTGCAACGCTCTGCCGTTACCATGACAACAAAGGAGGCAAAATAAAGAAAAAAAAAGGCACGCTGCCTCTTTTTCTATTTTTTTTTCTCTACTAATATCTTCTTCTGTAGCCTCAGACTCAGACAAATGTGTCCGCCCACGCTGCCACGGCGAGAATCCACTGCTGTGAAAATATCTCAGTAGAAATGTCACACACACACACACACACACACACACACACACACACACACACACACAAACGCACTTCCTCACTTTCTATATTCAGCAGGCTTTCACGCCCACCATTCAACTCTAATTTTCGGGCATTTTTTTTCCCTCCATCCTCATCCTGTACCATCTTCACCATGGCAACCACACTGATGCGTCCTGGTGGTTTATCCTCGCCCCTGGCCATCAGCAGTTATCAATAAGGCAACTGCATCATCATCATCATCATCATCATCATCATGGTGAGCGTCACGGGTTTACTCACATTCCTCTCAGTCGGATCAGGACCTGGTTGTTGTGGTTCTGCTCCACAGTTTCTACAAAGTCCTGCAGCTGCTGTTCATCAGACTGCTGTTTGTCGCTGTGTGGCATCTCCTCACACTGCACCTCCTCCTCCTGCAGCTGCTGCTGCTCCTTCTCCTCCACCTGCTCCTGTGCAGGCTCCTCTGTGCCCGTCACCTCCTCCTGCACCTGCTCCTCCTGTTGTAGCCTTTCTTCCTCCTGCATCTCCTCCAGCTGTTCCTCTCTTTGCTGCACTCTCTCATCTGGTTGCATCTCCTCTGTTTCCATTTTCTCCTCCAGCTTTTCCTCTGGTGTATCTTGACCTTCTTCTTTCTTTACTAACTCCTCCAACAGTCTGTCCTCCTGTTGCTGCACCTCCTCCTCCTCCTCCTCCACAGCTTCCAGCACCCGCTCAGGCATCTGCACATCCTCCGCCTCCTCATTCATCTCGTCAAGGGCTTGTAGAAGTGAAGTGCTCACAGAGCTGAGTTGGCTCTCTGTGAGGCACCCGGGCGACTCTCACAGCGACGGAGTCGTGAAAACATCAATCCTGATCGCAGAGCAGAGAACTTGAGTTCTTCCAACTTCATCCAACTTCCTGTGATGTCACGTGACGAGCCGGGTCGACCCAAATCGATGTCTTCTGTCTCCGTGAAGGAAGTAGACGAGTAAAAGGTCACAAGAACTTGAAAGTGGAAAAGCAAAAGCAACAACAAAAAAGCAAGGTGATCAGCTGATGACTTCCTTTTCCTTTGCCAGCTCACACTTCAGCTCTGCGCTCCGGCACTGCGGCGGACCCACAGCATCGCCGTGGCAACCACAGGAGGAGGTGGGCCAGCAATAAAGATGGGATGGAGTGGGTAAGAGAGAGAAGAAAAAGCGGAGTAATGGAGAAAGACAAAGGAGACGCAGGGAATATTGCAGAGTGTTACCGTGGTAACTGAACAACCGTTGCTAAGAGTGATGGAATCCTACAGACCTCCCTCTTCTTCTTCTTCTTCTTATTCTTCTTCTTCTTATTCTTATTCTTCTTCCTCCTCCTCCTCCTCTTCCTCACCACCTCCCAGTTTCAAACACACATAACTTTACACCCTGATTGGATGCAAATAAATGGCCATCCCAACTGTCCTCCGTTTCCTGCCCTGCAGCACCTGAGAGGCAGTGAGTGTGTCTGTATTTGTGTGAGCAGTGCTGTGGTATGTGTGTGCATTTTCTGAGTGAGTCCATGTGCATGTGTGTATGAGTTTTAGACAATGATGATGTAATGTTCCTGAAAATGAGAGTCACAGATACCTTTCCAGTCAAGCGGCACAGTCTCACGATGTAAAGGGGTTTTGATGTCCTCTTGTGGCGGTAACGGCTACTACAGCCAGCACCAGTGAAAAGTGTGTCTCCTTTCCTGAAATATGTTACATTTATTTAATATGAATCCATCTTCATCTATTTAAACGGTAAATACGATTGTTGAGACTTAACGCAGGTTAACGGTGGGCCTCGTTTCTGAAAACACACACAATCAGTGGTTGAGATGGCGTGGAAAAGATTCAGGCTTTTACACCAGATTATTACTTCCTGGTTACATGACACTGTAATAGTATTACTTTTTACAAGAACGACTTATGTAACAAAGCACTCATTTTGTAATAATGTTGCATTTTCTCTAAAATGAAATACCCCAATACAGAACCGTTGTTGAGGCATTTTTTTAAAGTTTGCACAGCGAGGCATAATGAGCTGCAAAGCTCGTACACACACAGAGCTGTAACCAGCAATTTAGCTGCTACTTAGTTTGGAAAATGAGACACCATTATTCAGATTTTCGTCAAGAAGAAAGTGGACAGGGATGTAATTGTAATGTTTAAATAGTCTAAAGGTACCAAGACTTTTCCAGGGTTAAGTCTCGACAGTTGGTGATACTTGGAAATGCTAAACCATGAAACCTCTTGTGCCACAAGAAAGCTGCTGTAGAGTGGAAACACATCTGAAACAAACACAGTTATGACAATGGAAGTTTGGATATGCAATAGCTTCATGGACTTTCCAACCAAGTGATCACTATAACTGCTAATAAATTGAACTTATGTTTAGCTTTTAGATAAAAGGCTCTGCACAAATATTACCATGTAGGTCAATATAATGAGTGACACGGCTCGTTATTTTGGTAAGGAGTAAAAGCTAAAGTAACAAGATTACTTTTGTAAAGGGTAACAGGAAGATGCATTACTTTTATGAGCACTGAGCCCAACACTGTTCAACACCATCATGATTTCATCCAGACATTAACGACAGTGAAACCAAATCTACGTATTGAATGAATAAAGGCTAATAAATAGTAAAAGGGTGGAAAAATGTACCTTTCCATTCCATCTTCTAACTTTTCATGTCAGCCATTTTCTTTGGTTTATTTTGTTATTGATCAGTAGAGTTTCATATTTCATGTCAGATACAATCTTCATGTCTGAATAATTATTCCTCATCTTTCCAATATGTTTAGTGTATCTGCCATCTTCATTTTGTATCATGTAGTCAATAAGTTTTTTTTCTCCACGTGTTCAGAACAAAGGACATGTAAGAAACCAAGACAAAAGGCTGGGGGTTGTAGTTTCTTCTCCTCCGGTGTCACCAGATGTAGTTCCTTCACTTTTCTGGCAGCACCGGATTGGACGGGGAGACGAGCCTCCAGGACCCTAAACCACAGACCGGCAAAATCTAAACCACCCTCTCCACCTGTAGTATAAATGTTTAGCCATGTCTAACCTCAGAGAAAGACGCAGCAAAGATCAGTCGAGTTTACCTCATTTCACACATTAACAAAGTTTAAATACCTGAACTTTCTGAGAAAATGAGCATGAATAAATATTCAGTGAAGAAGGATAAAACTGACTGTACTGCCAATCAGGAGGAAGAAGCGTGCAGTTCCAGCACGACACATTCAAGTGCAGTGGAAAATAATACAAAAAATAACTAATCTAAAAGAAGCCTCAGCCCCGACAACCAGCCCCCCAGAAAGAGGAGAAGGGTTTCTGAGGTGGCTGGATCCTCTACAAGCTACGACCATGAAGAAAAGACGGTGAGAGTAGCAAAGAGGAAAGCCAGAGAGGACGGAGAGAGACCAAAAAAACGAGCCAAGCGTGGGGATCTACTGAGACTTGTGTTGGACCAAGAGGTTGCTTCCTCCTCTACGGACACTGGTAGTAATTTACAAACTCACGCTATCCCTGAGGTGGCTGGATCCTCTACAAGCTACAACCATGAAGAAAAGACGGTGAGAGTAGCAAAGAGGAAAGCCAGAGAGGACGAAGAGAGACCAAAAAAACGAGCCAAGTGTGGGAATCTACTGAAACTCGTGTTGGACCAAGAGGTTGCTTCCTCCTCTACGGACACTGGTAGTAATTTAGAAACTCAAGCTATTCCTGGGGGGGATAAAAGGAAAGTCATGGAGAGACCAATGCCTTCAGAAGACCTCTGCAGCTACATTTGGAAAAACGGAGGTCCGCTGGAGGAGGACGAGGCCAGAATCATCCTGAAACAGCTGCTGGATGCAGCGGTACATCTTCAGGCCAATAACATCTTCCACAGAGATATCAAACTAGAAAACATCCTGATAGAGACTGGTTCATCTGTCCCACGAGTTCGCCTCATAGACTTTGGGCTGAGTTGCTTCTTCACGCAAAGATCTCGCTATAGGATCTTCTGTGGCAACATTATCCCTCCGGAGTGGCTTGTTAATAATACATACACTGCTGGACCTACAACAACATGGCAGATGGGAGTGGTCCTGTATGATACTCTCCACAACACAGACTTCCCATCCGACTATTACCATGAAGACGAGATCACAACCAGGGATGATCTCTCTGCAGACTGTCAAGATTTCCTGCATAAGTGTTTTATTTTAAATCCCAAACAGCGTCCCAGCCTGGAGGAGCTTCAGCGTCACCCGTGGTTGACGTAAGGCAGACGCAAAACACTTAGACACTTTACTTTTACTGTCGTCTCACTGAATGTCCGGGTTCAGATCCCAGCTGGCTCTTCCTGTGTACAGTTTGTGTTCTTCCGTACTGTATTCTGGTTTTCTCCGGGTGCTCCGGTTTCCTCCAGTAGTCAAAAAACATCCACATTAAAATATTTGGTGAATCCAAATTGACCCTAAAGAGTGAGTTACAGGTATGTTACAGGTTGACATCAAACTGCCCTGTTGTCTTATAAATAACTGACACCATAAATCATTATCTTCTCACGTTTGTGGCTAATTTAGCTTTACACGCAGATAAACGTATCAATAACTTTTTCTGAAGAGAAATTTGACAAAAAGAAGAAAAAAATAACAAGTACATCAAAAAGACAGTGCAGTGGCTGCTGGTGTGGATTTGAGAATCCGTTCCAGAGCAGTGTGTTTGTGGCTGGTAGACAACAGACCTTTTTGTTTATGACTCAGAACTAGGACTGATTAGCTTACTGAAAGGAGCTGGTTGTGAATCGACGCATGTTCACGGCATCACCTGCTAAACCGGACCAAATGGTAGTTTTTCGTATTCCTAAAATCTACACCAGCCACCTTATTAGGGACACCTTAGCACCTGGTACGTCTTTATTAAAAAAACGAGGCGTACACAATTAAGCAGCCGATGAGCGTCATCAATATAGTGAAAATGTATAGATTTAAAATAATTCCAGAGTAACAAGCCTCACAGAAAAGAGAGATGATTTAGCTGATGTCGAAGTGCCACACTCACACTTTATAAGCATCCATCCATCTATCCATCCTTTAACTTCTTCTTAACCCAGTTCAGGTTGCAACAGCCTAAGCAGAGACACTCCAGACATCCCTCCTCCCAGAACTGTCTCCAGCTCCTCAGGGGGACACCAGATATTCCCCGGCCAGCTGAGAGCTCCCTCCGGGGAGTACTGGGACTGCCCTGTGGCCTCCTGGTTGGTTAGCCAAAGAAAAAACCTCCCTGAGAAGCCACATCACCTGGCTCCTCTTTATGTGGAGGACCTGCTTATCACCACATCTCAAAGGGACAGTCCAGTCACTCTGCAGAGGAAACCCATGTCTATGGGTTTCCTTATGTTTTATGTAAAGCTCTTTGTGTTGCATTTTTTATTTGTATGAAAAGCGCTATGTCACTTTCATCCACAGTCTTGTTATTTTAGCTGAATGTGGGAATGTAGATCTTCTGGTACGGGACATTTTGACAGAGTTGAGGCTGATCAAATCCGGATGCGCAGTGACAAGTCAAACAAAAGGCAAGTCATGAACCTTTATTTTGGCTCCTTTTGTTGTTTGCCTCTTTTTTTATGACTGCAAGAGCGAGGCCTGGTTGAAACAGTTTTAATGGAGTTTCAGACAGAAGTTTTTTCTGAATTCCACAACGCAGTAGTTCATATTCATGATCCTGATCCACCAGCCCTGACAGAGACTTGCTCAGGGTGCAACCATCCTTTTTTCTTTTGTAGTGCTGCACTGCAGCTGCAAAACACGAGTGTTTATGCAATGAAGGAGGGGCTTTGATGCGGATTAAAAAAAGCAATTGCTTAATACTACGATGTAATTTTCAAAATGAAATAATTCTATTAATATTCATAGATGTCCTTGAGAGCATTGTCACCCAGCAATAACATTAAAAACTAATCCAACCTGTTTTGGATTTTCTCTGAGTACAGCTTAACCTTCCAGATGATCCATTTTAGACTTGCAAAGCAGACACTCAGGTAAATGCATGAATTTTACACAACGGACGAAGTTATCGCATGTCTAGGACGCGCCGTGTCTCCGTTGAGGCTGGCCAGGAGGAGCTGGTAGGTGATTTAATGATAGCATTCCTCTTTCGATGTGCATGGAGAGCATCCCTACAACACCTGAAATGATCCTCTGTCACAAATCAAAAGGTGTTGCACCAACTGTAGGACAAACATGGCAATGCCCAAGCCATCCATCCATCCATCCATCCATCCATCCATCCATCCATCCATCCATCCATCCATCCATCCATCCATCCATCCATCCATCCATCCATCCATCCATCTTTCCTTCCATCACTATTTGCAACCTGATTACAGGCTGCGAAGAACATTCCCAAACCACCCGAGAGATATAAACCCTCCAGGACGTGTTTGTTCCACAACTTTTCCTGAGGTTCATCCCAGCCACGCTTTAAAGGAATCTCAACGTCAGGTTGAATTCATGACCCTACTCAAGAACACAGTTGACGGTTGGACAGCTAACTGAATCCAAAGGCCGATATTGGGTCCCCCTCAGCACTTAAACCTAGATTGGACTTTCTTTTTTTGGGCTCCTGAAGATGTTTCACCTTCCGTCCAGAATACATCCTCTTCTGTGCCCTCTGGACAAAAGTTGAAACATCCTAAAAAATGAGGAAAAGGGAATCCATTTGGCCTTGATTCAAGTCTTGGAGGATCACGATGACCTGCTGAGATTCCACACCTTAATTTTTTATTCAGCAAAGATGCTCAAACATACCTGTGTTGGAGTTTTAAAGATTCATTGGAGCCAAGTAGAAACATCCGTGCACGCTTCTCCATCTGTCTTTTGGTGGTCTTGCTTTGGGAAAGACGGAAAAACCGGAGAACCACACAAAAGAAATATGCGGTGACGGCGCATATCTTCACAAGACTCAACAACAGCCTGAGAGCGAGGTTGGTTTGAGCCATGGCTCTGGCTGGGCTAGAGCTCCTCAAGCACTGCTAAACCAACTGCTTTTCAGCTCTAGAAGACGCCGCTCCACATCACAGCGCCATGGGAATCACTCAGCTCAGAGGATTGGACGGATTCAAAAATGTGTCCCCAGACCACCAGACAGGACAGATCCCACTTCCAGGCCGCTGAATTCTGATGGGATTGATGTGTGATGGGGAGGTGGGAGGGTTTTGTTAATAATACACGCACAGGCCATCGATTTTAATCCTGCCAAAACTAGGGCTGGGTATTGTTAAGAACCTCACGTTTCCATTCGATTTCGATTCTTTAGGTTTCAATTTGATTCGATATTGATTTAAATGCTTCGATATCGATTCAGTAAGATGTAGAAATACACAAATACCTGTTGGCATTCTTCATTATTTTTATTTTCATGCCTATAACACGTGGCATGTTACTTCACATAGAAATGACCTGAGCAATTAAACTTAGCAGCACCACAATGGCTCACTTGTGCATTTGTACTGTAGTACAAAAGTTTAAAAAAAAAAACACATGACAGTTCTGTGTCAACATGATCCGCAGGTTTGTCGTGTTGCTGTTCGGCGCAGCAACACGACAACGGATGTCGTGTCCTGTGGATGTCCATCCATCCATTATCTATACCCGCTTTATCCTTTACAGGGTCACGGGGGTCTGCTGGAGCCTATCCCAGCTAATTTCAGGTGAGTGGCAGGGGTTACACCTGGACAGGTCACCAGTCCATCACAGGGCCACATATAAACACACAACCATGCACACTCACGCTCACACCTACGGGCAATTTAGAATCACCAATTAACCTACTATGCATGTTTTTGGACTGTGGGAGGAAGCCGGAGTACCCGGAGAGGACCCACGCAAGCACATGCATAAGTATCTTCTCACACATTTCCGTTATCAGCTGCTGCTCACTTGGTGAAGAATAAGCTGCGCATGTCATCTCCATTTCTGCATCAATCTGTGACCGACGTCCAGGTCTGCTAATGTGAACACAGAAATGCCAGGATTACTTACACCTGGCTCAACATTCTCATCCTGGCCTCACATTTGTGTACCAATCTAAGCCAGGATGAACTTTCTCAGACGTCCCAGATCTCTTAATTTCCTGCAGCAGCTGTCTGCTCGCCGTGATTGACAGCCAGTTTCCCTTCTCTGGACACACTGTCCCTTTTCTCTGAATCGGCCAGGCCTTGGTAAAGACTCTCACGCTCTGCTGGCAGATCTGCAGTGAAATCCCTGCGGATGCTCCAGAACACGTCGTTCCACTACTCAATGACCCATGACACCCTGATTAAAGGTCAAGACACAATTCGTTTTTACTCTACATGCTAAAAAAAGCCTTGAACAAGTAAGTTCGGTCCAGCCAGAGGTGAACAAAGCATCTCTTTAGATTTGAGGCCTTCACAGCCTTTCACTTGCCTTCATGCAACATCAGAGTTCTTACCAGGAGCTGTGGTTCTTCGCAGCGTCGTTATCGGTGGAACTAAAGACCAGCCTCCTGATGCTGCACGTCCCTCTGATTGGCTTCTGCCGCTGACTCGAAGCTTTCATTGGCTGCAATAAGTCACCTGATGTAGGGAGAAGTTTGTTTTCAAAACCATGAGTATCATTTAGGCCCCGTTTACACATAGCAAAAACTGTGGTGTTTTCATGCGTTTTGGCCGTTCGTTTACACGAAAACGAAGCTCAAAGTCACCAAAAACGATCATTTCTGAAAACTCCGGCCAAAGTGGAGATTTGCAAAAACTCCGTCTTCACGTTTGCTTGTAAACAGAGAGAAACGGAGATTTAGGCTTCAGAACATCACATTATGAGACAGAAACATCACCAGCGTCATGTGTGCGACCTGTGTTTACAATTTGTTTGGCCACCGTCAATATTTTCTTGTATTTTACTTGTTTTATATTCTAAAGTCACACTTACTTCTTTGTCACTCCAAACCAAAGACTCTCGTTCCATCTTGGAAGTAACTGGAAGTTACTCGTGTCATTTGTTGACGGTTTATTCCAGGATTCTGATTGGCTAGCATGACTTTATCTTCTCGTTACACTGCCCCCTGCAGGTTTGGCTGCTCATAGCCCTTTAACAGCGTATTTATGCGGGTTCGTGTAAATTATGGTATTTTTCAAAATGTAGAGGGAGAAATATCCATTTTTGTAAATACCCGGCTATGTGTAAATGTGGCCTTAGACTATTTAAAAGAAACACTGAGTTAAAACTGAGACACCCAACAAGAGTGAGGTGCTTCTCACACCTTTTTTTTTTCTTTTAACGGCCCATGCTCGTCAGAACCTTATACGGTCTATGGTCAGCTCGCATTACAGTCCTTTTCTGTCCATGTTGTCCTAACAAATGACATTTACGGGTGTAAAACCCTCACAGCAACAGCTTGGTCAGATGGGTCAGCTGGCTGATCGTATGTTATTGGGGTCTTCATAAGCAGGACAGTGCTGAAGGGATAATTGAAGATGATCATGTGGGCGAGTGGAGTACAGTGTGCATATGTTTGTGTTTCACTAATATATTCAGGTCTTTGTCTGTCAAAAGGCTTTTCAGGCAACAAGTAGAACAACATGGACAGAGCTGAGGGACGTGTCGGTTCATTTTGGACCTCATCAGTCAGATGAAACGCAATAAAACATCTTCCAAACATTTTTCCTTTTTTTATGCTTTACAATTCAGTTCTGATAGTTCTGATAGCAGTAATTGCTGTCTGACTGAGACCTACAGGGTTGATGAATGAGCAGTTTTCTTATCTCAGATCAGCATAACTTATGTTTCTGATTTGACAATTACTAACTTACCATAAAGAAGACTTCAGCTGTAATTTTAATACACTTTGGTCCCAGTTATGATGCTGAAATCTACACAGAACAGGTTTGACCATTTCAAAGTTGGCACTACATTCACACGAATATCTTATCAAAACAAAGTGATACCAGTTTTAATGACTTTTTGTTTTGTTTATACTTTTATGGAGTTCTCTTTTGCTTTTAAATTCCCTTTAATTTGATATAGAAGTTGGAGTGATCCACAGAAAGTTTCTATCAGAGATAGCTGGCAGGATGACAACTATCGGATTGGTGCAAATCGCATGGAACATCAGAATGATTAGAATGGGGGGAGCTTTTTTCAAGGAAATTAAAAATAAAACTAAAGGTATCTGCAGTATAGTAAGTTTAGGGGGGATGCAACACAGATACAGGAAGCAGACTCTGACCTGTTGCTGTCTGAGCTGGAGCATCCTCACACGGCGTCACCGTCACCACCATCTTCTCATTGAGACCCGAGCAGAAGGAGCCCATCGTCAGCAGGAGGAGGAGGAGGAGGAGGGAGACTTCAAACAGATGGAGGACTCTCCCTGTATTTTTACATCATGGGTAAACATCTTCCTCCGCTTTCATCCACATGCTGCCAAGAGCAACTCTCCGTCTGTCTGTCTGTCTGTCTGTCCGTCTCCCTCTCAGGAGAGTGGAGGTCTCTTAACCCTGAAACACCAGAGTGTGTGTGTGTGTGCAACAGCACGGTCAATACGGGGGTCCTTCATGCTTCTCTCTGAGAATGAAAACACACATTTACAATGTTATAATAATTTAAAATGTTATAGTAATTGTGAAGAAATCCACTCAGCCTAACACCAAAACTAATTTGGTCATTCTTTTTTTATACAGTAATGTGTAGAAGTGAAGATGCTTTAAAAAAATTTTAGTTTCAAAATATACAAAATGCACTATAAAGAGCAGTCTATTCTACTGACACATTAATGCAGAAAAAGAAAAAATTAACATGTAAGACAATATAAAAACTCTTGGGTGCCTCATCTTTTTTGAAAAATCAAACCCACTTTGAAGACTTTGTATCATGCTCTTTAACAAAGACAAATGGTATGGCATTTTGATAAATGTATAAATTAACTAATTTTATATTTTAATAAAGAAACAAGTTTGATCGTTCACTTGAATTTATATATATATATATATGTATATGTATGTATGTGTATGTATGTGTATATATGTGTGTATATATGTGTATATATATGTGTATATATATATATGTATATATGTATGTATATATGTATGTATGTATATATATATATATATATATATATATATATATATATATATATATATATATATATATATATATATATATATATATATATATATATCAGGGTTGTGCGGTCAGGGGAGGCAGGTCATCATGTCAAGTAAAAAAATAAATAATTATAACATCAAATGTATACTAATATTTGTCCACTGATCTTTATGTTTGACTGATTTCGAACATTTGTTATAGTCAAAATCGCAGAATTTGCCTATTTCCTGTTCAAATACGGGGCTGAAACGTGAGGTGCAGCAGCAACGAATCACCTCACCTCTGATTGCGCAATCCATCACAAACTGGGCTGATACGTGTGATTGGCCCGTGCTGGTTGCCGTATCCCTGCATGTCGCCAATATAAGGTTTGCAGATACGTTTATTTGACCTGATTTTACACAGTCTGGCTAATGTCTTTAACCATTAAAGTTTAATGTTTGTTAGTGAGATATTTAGTTTCGCTGATGGGAAATAAAATCGCAGTGAAAAAGGCACAGGGTGAGGCAGACAATACTCTGCCTCACCTGAAGGGGGCGAACGTGAGTCAACGCCGTTCGCTCACGTACTAAAATAAGGAGGACTTTTACAACAAAGTAACGGAGGTTTTTGTGGCGAAGGACTATGGAGGATTTTTTGTGCCAAAATTAAATAAATAAATACATCATTAATTAATTAAATTGGGAATGAAATATATCATTAATTAATTAAATGTGTCATTAATTAATTAAAATTAGAATGAAATATGTCATTAATTAATTAAAATACAATTCATTTTAAGTAAAAATATATATTTATTGTTTCAGCATTTAATTAATTAATGTAATCCACATAATGGATTGTTGCAGGGCTTCGGGAAACATTCCGATAAACTAGGGCCGCGTTCAGACTGCAGGCAAATCTGATTCATATCTGATTCCTTCTCATATCCGATTTTCAGGGCTGACTGTCCACACTGACTACGTTTACATGCACTCAATAACCCTTTTAAAACCCGAATATTGGCAATAACCCGAATTTGCACGGCCATGTAAACACTTTAAATAACCCGAATTTGCTCATATTCCGGTTTTTAAAAACCCGAATATTACCCCTGGGTTACTCCTTTTAAAACCCGAATATTCAGTCATATAAACGCCAAATGGAATATCCCGACCAAACGGAACAGGAATTTGTTTTCTGCGCATGCTCTGTTCGCAAGGAATCCTGGTCTTTTGAGTCCTGGACGTACTTCTAAACCAGTCTTTCTCGACCGGGCTGTCGCGGCACCCTGGTGTGTCGTCAAAAAATGACCTGTTCTGACATTTCATATATAAATACCGTATTTTCGCAACCATTCGGCGTGCTGTGTGGAAAGGCATACCCCCATTTTTGTGTGTCATTTGTATTTAAAACACACACACACACACACACACGGCGCGCCGTCTACACACTAACACACACACAAGCACGCAAGTGTGCGTTTTTAAAACTAGAGCCGGAGCAAAACTTAGTTTGATTTACTTTATTTCAGTTTTTACATTAATCAACCCCATCGAAGTCTCATCCCCTGTTTCTGCATTAAAGAGCTGCGCTAAATCAGCTGTGCCAGTCCGGATTCCTCGCTTTCAGAGTCTCTTTCCGTGCCGTGCGGCGCCTCGGAATGCTGGCTTTTGCAAAAGCTCGCAAAATAGTCCCAGCAGACACGTTAGCCCACGCATCAACAATACATCTGCAAACTGTGGCATAATTTGCCCGGCGCTGCTTTCCACTCCTGGAGAAACTGTTCCCCCTCAGTCATCCATCGCTCCCACGCCGCTGCAGCCTTAAGGCTGATTTATGGTCCCGCGTTAAACCGACGCAGAGCCTACGCCGTATGTTACGTAACCTCCAGCGTAGGCTCTGCGTCGATTTATCGCGGAACCATAAAGGCTTCACTTTGAACGGCCGGTTCACACCAACGTCCAGCGGTTGGAGTTCCTTTGTCAGACCTCCCGGAATAACAGCAAGCACAGCGTTCATATTTTTCACTTCTTTTTTTATACTGTCTGTGAGATGGGCGCATAGAGTCACAGATCAGCAGCGATGGTGATGTGTGGAAAAAAACACCGGGTCCCCGCAAACATACACCTGCCTCAGCCACTCATCATCATGCCTTCATCCATCCAGCCTTTTTTGAACATTTTGTCATTTGTGGACGGTAGAAAGTACCGGGATAGCGAGATTTTCATGAAGTTGAGAGAAAAGTTGCGCGAAGCAGCATTTGTTTTGAATTTGGATACAGGAAGAAGAAGCAGAAATGACGGTAATTGCGTCATGTGTTCTCCGCGCGTCGCTGGTTTGATCGGGATATCCCGAATGATTAATCACCATGTAAACAGGGATAACCCTGTTTGCTCACGCATGTAAACGGAATATTCCAAATGTTTCAGTAACCGGAATATGAGCAATAACCCGAATTTTGACTGCATGTAAACGTAGTCACTGTTTTTAGCAAGTGTCCATATCGGATCTGGCTCTGTTCAGACTGGGCCACATCATTGACTGATCTGACGGGTTGCCGTAGCAACGACGTCGGAGCGGAGGCGTCACCCAGCGCGTGTATTGTGTGAAGTCATGTATGTCTTTTATATATATAAAAAAATCCCAAAATATCTGTACCGTTTCTGATTGGGTGGGCACTGCGCATCATTTTTAGACATAAAAATTAACGCATACCGCAAAAGTTGTCTCGGCGGAAGGACCCGGTGTCCCAGCAAAATGAGAAACAGAGAAAAGTGTTCAGAACAAAACCACCAGCAAACTAACAAACCAACCAACAAAGCTCAGAGTTAACAAAACGAACCAGAAATATTACAACTATAATAATATATAATAACTATAATATATATATATATATATATATATATATATATATATATATATATATATATATATATATATATATATATATAATAACTATAATACAACTCTATTAAAATAGAAAATAGAAAACATGTTATTATTGCAGGTTTAACATAGGTTTTGAGCATATGGGTATTTCCATCATTAGGGAGAACCCCTATGACAGAATCATCACTGTCTAATGTTCTTTCTAATGACAGAATTATCACTGTTTCAGCAGGTCTCTTAGGTTTATAATTCAGATTAATTTTCGTTTACATATAACATTGTTTGTAGTCATTTTAGTGCAATTTAAAACTTATTTCTACAAATAAAATCAGCACTGTAGGCAGCGATCTTGGACCAGCGGCCACTCTGATTGGTCCAGCACGCTCACGTGACAATATCGAAGCACTTTGTGTCAACTCCGCCTCTGGAAATAGTTCCACTTTTAAAACGTCGTTTGTGAAGCCAGTTTCCCGAGATCGGACTTCGACGACTAGATAAATGCTTGGCTTCAATAGCTGTATATGTTGAAGTGAATGGCATGAGATAAAAAGTCGTGCGCACGAGATAACAATAATAATTTCCATGTCACCTCCAGTGCTCCGTACAGACCAAAGCAGTGGATTCCACTAGATTTGCGTTAGCTCCGCCCACTGAGTTTGACGAGTGAAACTGACAGTTTTACATTTACATTTCATGATTCAGCAACACGAAATCATTAATTAAATGTGTCATTAATTAATTAAATGCAGTTTTACATTTCATGATTCACACGCAACACGAAATCATTAATTAAATGTGTCATTAATTAATTAAATGCTGAAACAATAAATATATATTTTTACTTAAAATGAATTGTATTTTAATTAATTAATGACATATTTCATTCTAATTTTAATTAATTAATTAATGACACATTTAATTAATTAATGATATATTTCATTCCCAATTTAATTAATTAATGATGTATTTATTTATTTAATTTTGGCACAAAAAATCCTCCATAAAGGACAGGCGCATGGACTTCATTTACAAATAAAAGTAAGACCAAAAACACTTTCAATCATATAAAAAAGAGATTAGACTAAGAAAAATACAATAGAATATTTAAAAACAAAATTTTGGCCTTAAATAAAATATTCTTTGTTTTTCTTTTCATGCTTTTTGTTGAGCAATCTGTATTAAATTGATTAAAGTATCAGAATTAAACGTTTTAAAAACAACTGAATATTTCACTAAAGGTCAAAATTTTAATCTGTGGTTTTGTACACCAGTCTATACTCTCATTTATGTTGTATGAATTATAGAATTGCGACGGCCAACACATGGAGGGTGTAGAGCAAATGCACGTTTTTCTAACCTTAACGTATCTGTAATATACCGTGTGTGCGCGCGTGCGTGTGTGTGTCTGTGTGTTTTTTTGTGAAGAATGCTGATGAGATATGAAATAACCAGTAGCCAATTGAATAAGCTACCCTTTTTGGTTATATATATATATATATATATATATATATATATATATATATATATATATATATATATATATATATATATATATGTATATATATGTATATATATATATATATATATATATACATATATATATATATATGTGTATATATATATATATATATATATATATATATATATATATATATATATATATATATATATATATATATATGTCTGGAACAATGTATTTAAACAAGTCTAATTTCTTAAATAACATTTCAAAGTGTTTACATTCATTTTTTGAATATATTTTTAACTTCACTGCCCAAAAAATGTCAGGTGGCGCAACCAAATATTTGTAAAAATATATGTATTTTCCTACTATTTATTCTAAGTGAAATCTTTGGCAAGCATCCCTTAGAGTGTCTACAATGCCCAACACATTATTATTTTGTGGTTGTGTTTTGTAACTACAATTTTTTACAATTTTAGAAATGTAATAGATCATTTTAAAGCTTTAAATAACATTATTTATTTCATATTGTGACTTTCCTTGCAGTTGCGCCACCTGACTTTTACAACTAATTTTAAATTAAACAGACTTCTACATGGACACCTGTATTAGCTTTACCTTAGCTATCAAGTTCATACATATCATTTTTAAATAGAATAAATAGTTTTATGATAAAAATCACATTTTCCTAGTTTTACATTGGTTGTACCACCTGACATGGAAAGTGTACCAGCCTACCTACGAGTTAAAAGTAGCTATTTTTATCAATATTTGAGCAAGATCTACAAACCTTTTCACTCTGCCATAAAAGTCACCGGGGGACCTCTGGCTGATGCACCACCCTGTTCACTGTTATTACCTCTTAACTTCACAATAAAAGTCCCATGTTTACAGTTGTACCACCCTGACATTGCTGGAACATAAATTGCTGGACAAAAGTTTTTCAATTATATCAACAGCTTTAAAACTATTTATATTTGTAAAATTTGGTTAATTTGAAAGGTTTCAAACATTAAATAATGCCATAGTATTTTATCTTGAATTTCTTATCATTAAAAGGCCATTTTTAATAGTTTTCTTAGTCTGTTAATTTGCACGGACGGTTGCACCGCCTGACATTTTGGGGGTTTGAAACCGTAAAATAATATATATTATTTGAATGTACCTAAAAGGTATTCAAACTAAATAGGTTTTATAGAATAAAGTGATATATGTCATAAATTGATTAAAATTATTTTAAAAGGAAATAATGCACCCGGACACACAAATATGCATGTCATATATATATATATATATATATATATATATATATATATATATATATATATATATATATATATGAATTAAGGGTTTCACAGTTTCATGTTTACAAGGAGGAGAGAGCGTAATGTCAAACAGTAAATTAACCGACTGTGCTACTGTCACAGCTTTATGTGATATTTACATGTGCTTTTAGCTGCATGGTTTAGTCTGCATGCCAGTGCTGCTCTGTGTCACCTGCAGTCATGAACTGTCATTAGGCCATTATGTGAAAGTTTTTATACATGTGATTTCATTCTGTAACACATATACATACAAGCTCCCATATATACTGTACCAGTTCAGTACATTTTTTTAAAGGCCTGGAAAAGTAAGCGTTATAAATCCAGGTTGTACTGCGGCAAAAAAGTGTATTTTAAAAAACTGGAAATCAGAAAAATCCCCAGCACCCAAACAGTGGATCAATGAACTTGCATCATATAGCCCTCCAGAAAAAAATCTGTATTCTGTTATAAAAAAAACTTTGACCTTATTTGGATTTTTTTTTGATTTTTTGCATTTATTGGACTAGCTAAGGATCTGAATCATCTACTGCATTAATTAATGTGTTTTTTCAGGACTTGATTATTTACTTTATTATGCATTTGCTCCAGTATTGTTATGCATATGTGAAAAGAAGCTAAATGATTTTGAATGATGTAATGTACTGACCATATGAGGGAGGGAAGGGGAGAGGGGTGTGTTGTTGTGTTTATTTATATATAAGATAAGATAAGATAAGATAAGATAAGATAAGATAAGATAAGATAAGATAAGATAAGATAAGATAAGATAAGATAATCCTTTATTTTCTTCCTCAGTGGGGAAACTCACTTTGTTGGCAGCAGTACACATAACACACACATGCAGGGGAGGGGTAAAAAGTAAAAGATATATATAATTACAAAATTACAAAATATGAACAGTATATACAGTACGTTGAAAATAAAGAAACTGCAAAAAAAACAGGTATAATATGTGTATAAATAAATTTTTCTTTCTTTCTTATTAATATTATGTATTTATTTTTGTTTAATTATTGTTATGAAAAGTTAAAAAGGGGGAAAATATTGATATTTCTATTGTTATTGTAAATCTTTTTTTTTTCTCATATTGCCCTCAATAAATATATCTATATAAAAAATAAATTAATAAATCCAGGTCATTCCAGGGTCTTATACTACCCTGTTAGGCTTGCAACTGGGGCTGGGGAGCTAAAACCCTTGAAAAAGAACTGTTTTGCAGCTTCTTGCGTGTTCTGGCACTCTGTAACTCCAGTGTAGTTACTGTAATTTAGCCTGGAGTGAGGACCCATCCAATATGGCGGCGACGCTGGATTACGTTCCAGCATGTCATGAGGCGTCTACGTATATATGTCTATGCTCCCAATTGTCAATGTAGTGGACTGTCAAACTGAGGTATGGCTCACACGTTCGACTGCTCCACATATCGGCAGTTGTGGAGAAATGGGTCACATTTGTGAGCTGACCGTCCAGCTCTTCTCTCATGTACAACTCAGGCTTTCTCTGCAAAATATTTGCGACCTTGCAGATAATATCTTGGGTCAAGTGTGTGTTGATGAGCTTTCTGTTTTTCAACCACACTAACTGGGGCCATGTTTTTCGCTATGTGGTGGGTTACTGCGGACGTTATTTCCTTCTGTTTCTGACTGTTTTTGTCGTATGGTGTTGATCTGGAAAGAGAAGACGCCGGACTCAATCGTGTGAGTGCTGGTTGCTTCTGCATTTTCTTTGATATGGCACCGGCCGGAGATGTTGTGCGGAGTTTCAAGCACTCTTCATTTTCTAGCGGGTGGTTTTTCAAATGATGATATAAATTAGTTGTACTGCTACCTTTTGTGGCAACGCTTTTGCAACATATTTTGCACATCACCGTTGTTTGTTCAACATCTTCCTTCTTGAACCTAAACCACTGCCAGACAATAGATCCTGTGCTATTTCCTGATAGACTACCTCACTTTCTCAAAACTCTAAACAAAAATTGCCAAACTCACACACAAAATGCAAAATCCTACACTTCTCTTGCAAAAGCACACTCTACCCTCAAAACAGTGTTAACTCTTCACTAAATGGTATTTCCTTCTCAAATGCCACCCGCTACATATACATCATTTGAGTAGACATTTCTAAGCACCCACTGAACACTGATGTACAGAATGGAAGACACTATAGTATGAATGGAAAACACTATATGAATGAATGAATGAATGAATGAATGAATGAATGAATGAATGAATGAATGCCTCAGTAGAATCATGCATTTGTATGTTCAGTGCTACACCTTCAGCTGTTGGATGGAATATATCACCATATTCTTATGTATAGGCTACTCAAATAGAAAACAACACACAATTCTTTACTGTAACAACAAATACGTAATATTTTACAGTATAAGTAGGAATGCTAGAAGAAGTGCAGTGTTGTAGGGGCCAAGGGTGGCATGGTGATGGACGCCGTGGTGATTGAGTCCAGTTTGTATATGAGTCCAATATGTACAGTATATGTGTATGTATATATATATATATATATATATTTTTTTTCTTCTCATGTAGTTATTTTGTTCAGTTTTTTTCAAATCTTGCACTATAGTGGTTACATTGTGTTACTGTAAAAGGGTAGACAAAATAAGCTTTGGCTTCAGTCTACACCTTTTGGTCCTTGTTTGATATACATGCAAAAAAACAACAACTGTGTATTGACTACTGACTTCTATAACGTGACCAAATAAACATATCAAATCAAATCAATCAAATTGATGGCAGCACACATTGTTATGTTCCCTCCACGTTGGCCAGGGACCTCTGTGATGGCACGCTGGCCGATGATATTCCTCCCTCGGCACCTTCTTTTTACAAGGTTGAACCCCGCTTCATCAATGAATATGAATTCAATAGCAAATAGCTGATTTCATGTTGCACAACAGCATTTGGAGTTTAGAAATGTGATTGACTGTGTGTTCTGTGTGATCAGCAAGAGAGGGAATTCAGGAAGAGTGTGCAGGATATTGGGAATTGTGTGTAGTGTTGTGAGAAATGTGTGGTATGGAATGGGAATTTGAGTCTAGAGCAGTAAATGTGCTTGGAGTTCAGCAGGATTGGTTCAGCCACCTGAAACATGAGTTTCAGGTTGTGCACATTGTGTCTGATGTTCCAATAAATGTGTTTAAACAATTGTGGAAAAACTGTAATATGTATGCAGACAAAAAATAAATAAATAAATGGAAACAATTTGCCATTTTTCAGGGGTGTGAAACTCTTGACCTGATCAAACTTGTTTGATTTCTAAGCTTTACTGTAAAAAGTAAATGTAAACTTGAAATAAAACTTTATTTTTGATCAGGATCAGATACGCTTTCATTCTTTGCCTCAAGTTAAACCAGAAGACTATGACCGCGTTTACATGCAGTCAATAACCCTTATAAAACCTGAATATTGGCAATAACTCGAATTTGCACAGCCATGTAAACACCAATAACCCCTTTGAATAACCCCTGGGTTACTCCTTTTGAAACCCGAATATTGGGTCATGTAATAGCCAAACGGAATATCCCCATCAAACGGAACAGGAATTTGTTTTCTGCGCATGCTCTGTTCGCAAGGAATCCTGGTCTTTTGAGTCCAGGAAGTTCTTATAAACACGGAGAAACGCAAGACCACGCCACACTTTTGGAGTGAGGAGGAGACTAATCACTTCATAAATGTAATGAAGGGTATTAACTTTTTGAAATTTGTAGATGGTAGAAAGTACGGGGATAGCGATATTTAAAAGAAGGTGAGCGAAAAGAAAAGAAAAGAAGCAGCATTTGTTTTGAATTTGGATACAGGAAGAAGAAGTGGAAATTACGTTAATTGCGTCATGATTTTCTCTGCGCGTTGCTGGTTTGATCCAGATATCCCAAATGATTAATTACCATGTATACACGGATTACCCTGTTTGCTCACGCATGTAAACGGAATATTCCGAATGTTTCAGTAACCGGAATATTAGCAATAACCCCAATTTTGACTGCATGTAAACGTAGTCATTTATTACATGAATATTTTAGTGTTATCTTCCAGAGGTGTGGACTCAAGCGACTTGGACTCGAGTCATTAATTTGGCGACTACTGACAAAATGTTAAAAGACTTCACTTGGACTTTTACATCAATGAATTGTAACTTTAAATGAAAACATTTCAGCTTCCTCAGTTACCTGATTTAAACCTGAGTTTATTGAAATAAAATATGTTAATATGTATGTTATGATCAGACTGTCAGAGAAGGCTCGTGAAGGACTCACTCTCACGCTCACACATAATTAAAAACAAAAAACTTCTAACCATTTGAATACAGACAATTTAAAGCAGCACTATGTAACTTTTCCACCTTAATATAATATTTCCAGAGTCATTGTGATGGTACATCAACTTCCAACAGGTTTAATGAACCTCTGTCATGGTCTGAGGGGTCTGTATCACCTTCACTGGCACTATGTAACTTTGACGTGAATGGTAGGAACCCTTCCACACTACTGGTAAAGCACTACCGCTTTTGTCCAAAGGAGCCGCCAAACTCAACAAAAGCTGAAAGTTACATTGTGCTGCTTTAAAAAAATTAATATAGAGACTATGGTAACCCTGTTGCTAGGCAACATAATGTAAATACAAATGTTCATACTTCAGAATGTGCACTTTAGAATTTACATAACGTTACCAGGCAACGTGATGTAAATTCTGGAATTGTGATGTCACTAGTGATGTCACTAGTGATGTCATACAGTAAAGCATAGCCTATAACTGTTGACAAACATTCTTTCGGTCAGTCTAACTTCAGAGCAAGACACAGCAAGGTCAGTTGATTTTTACGCATTGGAAAGTTAATAATACATTTAAAAATGAGCATGAATAAAGATTTAGTGCAGAAAAATAAAAGTGACTGTACTTCCAATCAGGAGGAAGAAGCGTGCAGTTCCAGCGCGACACATTCAAGTGCAGTGGAAAATAATACAAAAAATAACAAATCTAAAAGAAGCCTCAGCCCCGACAACCAGCCCCCCAGAAAGAGGAGAAGGGTTTCTGAGGCGGCTGGATCCTCTACAAGCTACAACCATGAAGAAAAGACGGTGAGAGTAGCAAAGAGGAAAGCCGGAGAGGACGGAGAGAGACCAAAAAAACGAGCCAAGCGTGGGAATCTACTGAAACTCGTGCTGGACCAAGAGGTTGCTTCCTCCTCTACGGACACTGGTAGTAATTTAGAAACTCACGCTATTCCTGAGGTGGCTGGATCCTCTACAAGCTACAACCATGAAGAAAAGACAGTGAGAGTAGCAAAGAGGAAAGCCAGAGAGGACGGAGAGAGACCAAAAAAACGAGCCAAGCGTGGGAATCTACTGAAACTCGTGTTGAACCAAGAGGTTGCTTCCTCCTCTACGGACACTGGTAGTAATTTAGAAACTCAAGCTATTCCTGAGGTGGCTGGATCCTCTACAAGCTACGACCATGAAGAAAAGACGGTGAGAGTAGCAAAGAGGAAAGCCAGAGAGGACGGAGAGAGACCAAAAAAACGAGCCAAGCGTGTGGATCTACTGGGACTCGTGTTGGACCAAGAGGTTGCTTCCTCCTCTACGGACACTGGTAGTAATTTAGAAACTCAAGCTATTCCTGGGGGGGATAGAAGGAAGAAAAAGGCCAAGAGGAAGGCTGACGATGAGGATGCTGAAGAAACGTCAGGTGGGAAGAAGAAGAAGAAGACAAAGACCCAACAGGACACAACAAGGTCACCAAGAGATGAGTTTCAGGAGAAATATGTGCAGCAGGATCTGCTCGGGGAAGGAGGCTTTGGGTCTGTGTTTGCTGGGTACCGGAAGTCTGATCATCTACAGGTGGCTATCAAACACGTCCAAAGTGACAAGGTGGTCTGCAAACATAAAGGCCGGGATGGGAGGGAGGTTTCTGTGGAGGTGGCTGCAATGCTGAAGCTCCAGAAAGCAAATTCAGGTTCAGCAGGACAGTCAGCACCTGTGTCCCTGCTGGACTGGTATGATCTGGATCAGGAGTTGATTCTGGTCATGGAGAGACCAATGCCTTCAGAAGACCTCTCCACCTACATTTGGAAAAACGGAGGTCCGCTGGAGGAGGACGAGGCCAGAATCATCCTGAAACAGCTGCTGGATGCAGCGGTACATCTTCAGGCCAATAAAATCTTCCACAGAGACATCAAACTACAAAACATCCTGATAGAAACGGGTTCATCTGTCCCACGAGTTCGCCTCATAGACTTTGGGCTGAGTTGCTTCTTCACGCGAAGATCTCGCTATAGGATCTTTTGCGGCACCAGTGCTCATACCCCTCCTGAGTGGTTTCGTAATAATACATACACTGCTGGACCTACAACAACATGGCAGATGGGAGTGGTCCTGTATGACACTCTCCACGACACAGACTTCTCATCCGACGATTACCTCAGAGACTTGATCGAAATCAGGGATGATATCTCTGAAGACTGTCAAGATTTCCTGCAAAAGTGTTTAACTTTAAAACCCAAAGAGCGTCCCAGCCTGGAGGAGCTTCAGCATCACCCGTGGTTTACGTTGACTCCGGTTTCCTCCCAGAGTTCACAAACATGCTTACTCAGTTAACTGATGACTCTAAAGCCTGATTTAAGGTTCTGCCTTAAAGGAGCTTGAGGCCGGATTGTGGCAGGATTTATGAAAAAAATCTGTATACATTTTAAGTTTTCTAGTGATAATGTCAGATGAAGCGTTCCAAACCCAAAAGAATGAGCCCTCTAGCGTATCTCTCCTGAACAGGCTGTGTGCTGCAAAATGTGCTGCAATTCGGTCCCAAATTTCCCGCGCTGGGCTGCGGATGTGACGTCACATGACGCTGCATGTGCGTTCTCCCCGTTCTCCCGTGCCGGCTTCACTGTTGGCTGCAATACCCCCGACGGCCGTCGTGGTGAAGGGTGGCGCTAGAGAGTCTCATTTCTTAAAAGGAGCCTCAAGCTCCTTTAAACCAACGCAGAGCCTACGTCGTTGCCGTGACACCGTCGTGAACCCTTCGGACTTCTCCGTCACTCCATTTTGCCGCGGTGCAATACCCGCCCAGAGCGCTAGTTGATACTTTGTTTAGCTTCCGGTTTTTGCGGTCGCAGTGAATCAAAGAGATAAGGACAACTATTGTGCAAAAAACCAAAACAACCCAAAAAAAAAAAATCACACACACACACGAAGAAAAGAGCGCTGAAAGTTCACTACTGCTTCACGAACCGGATACGGAAATGCGTCGCTATCAAGCGAACCAATCACAGCCCTCTCAGTCTGCGTTGGGTCTGCGTCGCATCGACGCGTAGCTACATTTTTTGGGAGGTGCAGGTCAGGCTACGGCGTAGGCTACGGAGAGACTCCCGCGTAGCCGGGTACCCTACCGGGTAGGGTACCCGGCGTAGGCGTAGGCTCTGCGTTGAAGAACCATAATTCAGCCTTAAATTGACCGTAGGTGTGAGGTTCAGTGTGTCTACTTTGTCTAGCTGTATATGTGGCCCTGCGATAGACTGGAGACCTGTCCAGGGTGTATCTGCCTCTCTCCTGAAATTAGCTGGGATAGGCTCCAGCAGACCCCCGTGACCCTGTAAAGGATAAAACAGGTATGGAACATGGATGGATGGAAATCCCAGCTGTAAACTGTACATACATCACAGTATACAGTATCTACAGCGTAGTACATACATACTTTATTTTGGCCAACCAGCCAAATACTTCTGTAAAGGTTCCTTGAAGCCATCTTTGTCTCATATAAAGCAGAATAAATAGGGGCTTGTTTGTGGAGTGACCTGATGGGTTTTAAGGCAGATTTACTTGCCTGAGGCCAACACGATATACAATAATGATAATAAGATAAAATCATTGAAATAAGTTTTAGAGGCTTCAACTGTTAATGAGTTCCTGATATATTTCAATATGTGACTCATTGTTTTAATATAGCTTTTGAATGTGAGAGTGGGATCTAATATCACACCCAGGTATTTGAACTCATTAACATTTTTTATCATTTGTCCATTGACATAAATATTTGGAAAAAACGTATTTCTCTGCTTGTATAAAAAATAGATGGTCACTGTTTTATCAGTATTAAGAGTGAGATGAGAAGACTGAAGCCACTGTGTAACGTTTTCCAATGACAATGACAACTTAGCAGCCACTTGTTCGGGATCTTTCCCACTGGTATACAGGACCGTATCGTCTGCATACATCAGGGTGGCCACTCCATCACACGCAGATGGAAGGTCATTAATGAATGCACTAAACTACAACGGTCCTAAGATGGAACCCTGCGGCACTCCCAAAGCACAGGCTTTTAAAGATGATGTTTTGTCATTAATCCACACACACTCAGTACGTACACATGCAGCGATTCAACATGGTTGCAGATCTGATCAGATAATGACATGCAGAAGATTGGATCAACTTGTCTGATTACACATGCTGTTCTGAGATCAGACTGAATCAGATTGAATAAGCCACTGTAACCAGAGCATGGCTGACTCCGTGACGCTAGGTGGCGCTGTACCCGAGGTAACCATGGTAACCATTTCAACATAGAGCCACTTCCGGTTGACCTCCGCTTAACAACAAGGAAAGGAAAAAGTGCATTCTAACTGCTTTCCTATTAATAATCTGTCTAAAACAGACTTTCTCAACCTTTTTTCAGTCATGACACCTTTCAAAAGTGAATAAAATCTCACGACACCCCAGAGTAAAATATAATTAAAAACCGCACTGCATCGCTCTGACTGTAAATGCATAAGTCCTGTTTATTTTGTAGCAATAACTTGAACACGTTAACTGCACCAGAGTAGAAGTCATCGTTCACTGTTGTGCTTGGTTGCCACGCTGATGGACAGAAACTATGGTGACTTTTAAAAGAAAGACTTTGCCTAAAGAGACTTTTCCAGCCGGCTTTTCCAGCTTTTCACACCGGGCGTTCAAAGTGAAGCCTGATTTATGGCTCCGCGTTAAATCGACGCATAACCTACGGCGTAATGTCTGCGTTGGTTAACGCAGAACCATAAATCAGACTTAAGGCTGCAGCGGCGTGAGAGCGACGGATGACTGAGAGGGAGAAGAGTTTCTCCAGGAGTGAAGCAGCGCTGGCCAAGTTATGCCACAGTTTGCAGATGGATTGTTGATGCGTGGGCTAACGTGTCTGCTGGGATTATTTTGCGAGCTTTTGCAAAAGCATTTCGAGGCGCCGCGCGGCACGGAACGTGACTCTGACAGCGAGGAATTCGGACTGGCACAGCTGATTTAGCGGAGCTCTTTAATGCAGAAACAGAGGATGAGACTTAATGGGTTTGATTAATGTAAAAACTGAAATAAAGTAGCCTACAATCAAACAAAGTTTTGTTCCCGCTGTATTTTTAAATACGCACACTCCTGTGCTTGTGCTTGTGTGTGTTCTTGTGTGTGTTTTAAATACAGAAATGACACAAGACTGAGGCTATGCCTTTCCACACGGCGCCCGTATGGTCGCGAAAATACAGTATTTATATATGAAATGTCAGAATAGGAAATATTTTGACGACACCCCTGAAACAGTCAAACGACACCCCAGGGTGCTAATACTGAGCAGCGTCGCGTCGTCTCCTTTCACTTCCGGGTGAATTCCCTCCCCCGGGGGAAAACCCCACCCGGGGGAAATTCTCGAGCATGCGCAGACTGTAATATCCATGTCCCCGTTCACATGGCATTAACAAGGCGGTTGCGACTGGCTTATCTAGGTGCTGCAAGTAGGTTGATGAATCCGGTTTGATCAGATTGACTTGACTGGCTTAAGGTGTTCACATGCAGTTTAAAAGTCAGTACGATGTGTGCAAATGATCTCCAACCAGCTTGAATCGCTGCATGTGCACGTACTAACTGAGGGCGGGCAAGTAAATAGGACTGGATCCAATTTAACACATGAATTGAAAGTTTAAATGTTGATAGCTTTGAAAGAAGCACTAAATGATTAACTGTATCAAAAGGCTTTTTTAGGTCTAGAAATAAGGCACCCACTACCCCTCCTTTATCAAGGCTGCTTTTCAGGTTGTTTCAGTAGAATGGTTTGCTCTAAATCCAAACTGCATAGGATGCAGTACATTTTCTTTATTTAAATGAGCTACTAATTGTTCAGCAACTGCCATTTCAACAACTTTGAAAATTGGAAGAATACTGATGGGTCGATAGTTGCTCACTTCCTGTCTGTCACCTGATTTGTAAACAGTCACAATAGCAGTCTTCAGTGTGCTGGGAAATATATTTTTATCCAGTCACAAATTTATAATTCGAGTAATGGAGGTAGTTAGAACGTCCTTATATTTTTTAAGAAAAACAGTGTCCATTCCCCAAATATCTTTCGCTCTAGAATTTGACAATGATGATAAGATTTTATTTACCTTGACCTCATCTACATTTTTAAAATACATGGGATTTGCTTCACTAGTTAAGACAATCGGGAGTTGTACTTCTGGGAGATTTCCTGCCAATTCAATAACAGAGTTGAGAAAGTAATCATTAAAACCCATTGAAATAGCTAGACTGTCAGTCTGTATGTTACTATTTACAGGGGACCTATTATGGCATCTAATACCTATTTTAAACAGGCCTTGAATGTCTTAAAAACAAGCTTTTTATTGTTTTTGCTAAATAAATTAGAAATTCAGCCTATGAGCCATGTCTTTATCTTCCCATTCTCTAACCTCATTATCTATGCAGGATTCTGAGTGGGCGGGGCTATGATAATGAGGCTCTGTGCTGATTGGCTGCCTGAATGACGCGATACACTGCTACGAAAAAAATGGCGGAAGCTCCGGCCGGCGGAGTTAGTTGTGGGCGTGGTTTCATACATGGGAGGCCAACCTATGTAAATTGCGCCCGTCGTTACGTGATGAAAGGGAGAAGAATCTGAACGGCTCGTACATCCACATCACACTGGCAGGCAGACAGACAGGCTCATCCGGGCGGCTGTACAGACACTGCAGAATTTGGTTGCTTTCCTCCTTCTCTGAGTTGTCAGGCTGAGGGGAGACCACTTTATATATGTTAAAGCAAGAGAAAACGTGTTTTTCATAATAGGTCCCCTTTAAAGAGAGCATCAAACTCACTCTTATCTACGCGGAAATAACGCTAAAATATAAAGAAGGCTTCCCAAAGTGTGATCCATGGTGAAATAGGAAACTGAAGATGTGCAGCTATACATAGATATATGTAAGACTATATGCACTTGTTCCCTCCAGTTCTGCAGCGCAGCTTTAGCCCCGCCCACTGCAGGCGTCAACAGTGCATGCAGCTTTCAGTGTGAATCCACCAAGCAGCGCGATGCTGGCATCAGGAGATTTTTGACACTTTCAGTGTGAATCCAGGGTCACTCCCACTGAGTGGCAAAAACAGCTGCAACTTGTAGGGGAAACTGTGGAGAAGACGGGATAACAGCCCATCGGCTTAAATTAAAGGCAGTTGGACTTGACAGTGACCCGTACAGTTACCCGAAGAACCAGTGGTCCATGGTCATTAATATTCGAATCCAGTTTCCTGATATTTATATGTACTTAATTTCTACGCCGGGGAAATACACAAAGCAAAGCTTGAAGGCATACAAGTCTTGACGCTTGGTCCGACTTCAAGGCAGCACTTGTTAGCGAAATGTAAGTGATGAGGACACCGAACTTTATGATTTGACCGTTTAACGTTAGGTACCCAAAAATCCAACATTACCTGATACAAAACCGCAAATCCACGTTTCGGTGCCTGGAATCCAGTTGTTTCTGCTAATTGCAGCGATCCATTTGTCTCTCTTAAGCTTATTTTTCGGCAGTCTGTAAAACGATAACTCCGATTTCTTGCTAAATCTATGAGTACAGTCGATTGTACAACAGCTCTTTCCCATTTTAGATGTTTTCAAGTTGCTCAAACTGAAAGTTTACGCTGCCACTCAGTCTTTCTGACACTCAGTCTTTCTGACACTCAGTCTTTCTGCCACTCGGTCTTTCTGCCATGCAGTGGGGGTAACCCGCTGTGAAGTCGCATCTGTGATGTCATGCGCATTCGAATACTCACGATATAGTCATTTTGTACATCGCACAGAGTACAAGCCGCGATACATCGAGTATACTCGATATATCGCCCATGAATGGCAAAAAACCCAACACATTATATTAGTAAAAACATCTCAATGCAACTGTCAAGCATAGTGGTGGAGGAGTGATGATTTAGGCTTTTTTGGTTTTATTGTTTTTTTAGCTATAGAACCTTCAAGTCTTGAGTCAGTCATGACTTCCTCTGTAAACTACAATGTTCTTCTTTCAAATTGTTGTGCCACAAAGGGAGTGCTGGTTCAGTTATTAGAGAGTTATTAATAATGGTCTTAGAATAGTTATTAATAATTAATAAAAAAAGATGACTTATCAAAATGAATTATGAAAATTAATCAATCTAAACGGGGCACCACCTGACTTTATCCGGAAATAATAACTAAACAGCAAAATCAGTCTCAAAGTAGTTGTTATCCCATATGTGCCAACCAGTTGCCAGGGGTGGCGTTACTGAATAACAGTGAAGGAAGGAGTCCAAGCACAGACCAGCAACCAGCAGCTGTGAAAAATATGTATAAAATAAACACAAGCAACTTCTCTCATTCAAATGAATCTGAATTTATTTACACAAGTGTTAAAAGATAGTGAAACAATAATGTCCCATGCCTAAACTACACATAAACAACAACTAATTTAAGATTAAACACAAACTTACAAACTACAGAAAACGTACGTATGTGTGCGTCAGTATGTGTGTGTGTGTGTGTGTGTGTGTGTGTGTGTGTGTGTGTGTGTGTGTGTGTGTGTGTGTGTGTGTGTGTGTGTGTGTGTAACGTGGACCAAAAGGAAAATGGCGGACAACGTCACGTCACGTAAGACCTCAAAGAGACGTGGGCTTTTCAAAACTGCGGGGTGGGGAGGTTTCCTCCACCCAGTGGTAACTGAAAGAACTCATAGGCTTTATGGCCAAGATAAGAGTGTGCGTGTGTGTGGAGGGGTTAATAGGAGAGAATGAGAGGAACAGAGAAGAAAGTAAAACCCAAGACACTAGAATAACTTCTCACCACCAGAAAATCAAGCTCTTCTGTTTCCCACACAGAGACGCAGCAATGTGAAACTAACTTCACATGTGCGCTCTGGTCATTCGACTGGGAAATGAGGAAGGGCTTTGTTTTCTGTTGTGGAAGAGCACGTCATCAAGATCCAGCAACGTGGATGCAGCAGTAGATAAACGATAAAATAAACAAACACACTTAAGCTAATAAACCCAGTTGTGACAGGATCAGCGGTCCGGCTCACAACGTAAAACTACGCTAGTTAAATGTGTTAGCCATTTTTTTCTCTGCCAAGACACAAATGCTGTTCAGTCAGTTTCAGTTTCATATCAGTTTGATATTATGTGTATTTACTTTTTTTTTTTTTTTTTTTTTTTTTAGTATAGCACAGACCTACTTTAAAGAGTCCTGGGTCATGCAACTGGGCAGCAATCCCAAACTCACCAGTAGTCCACAACAAACTGACTGGAAAACAACAGAAACAAGATGTTGCAAAGGTCCAGTTAAAATATTTGATTTGAGAGTGTATTTAAAGAACAGTTTCAAGAAATTCAAAATAAGCATTTCCTTTTTTTTACTTTGTCAAGATTTTCAAATTCAGCATCATATACATTTCTTTTGTGTATTTTTCAGGATTGCATTTTAAGGAGCTGTATGTAAGAGCAATAATAAAACTAATCATAAAATGACCCCGATATGTCAACAGACATTTAAAAATCATGTTCATTTCAAATACTTATGTCACTGACAACAGCACTCAAGCCAGGATATTCCAGTTTAAAAAGAGGAGTTGCAGCCCTCAACTGATGTTTATGTTGTCATTTTTTGTTTTGGCCTGAAGCTCCACCCTCCACCTATCTCCCAATCACCAAGTCAGTATTGTTTCGGCATCCGGGTTGCCAGCTCGGCTCTAATTATGGCAGCCATGGCAGCCTACGTTCCTGCTGCATTCTGCAGCCTACCTGGCAACCTCTGGTCGGGGGGAGGAGGGGGAGGGTACACGCCGCTCAACAATATTTTGAAAGTGACTGCAGTACCAGTTTTGGCCATTTCTTACAGACGGCTCCTTTAACACAGTGTTCCATCCTTTTTGGAATAGGCTTATAAGAAAACCATTTTTTCTTTCTTTTCAGATAGTACAGTTTAATACTCAAAGCAATAACACAAAACAATGTATGTGTTCAAGGAAGCAAAGATAGTTGAGGACAATCATTCTCCAGAGAGAAGAATCTGAAGACAACATTAAAATACCACACAAACTGTATGTCATTTTGTTTGTAAAACAGACAGAGCAAAAGTGAGAGGCAGAAAATATGATGGAAATGATCAAATCCATCTTTACATATCAATCTTAAATGTGTTATTATATTGCCTGTTCACACTGTTCAAAAAAATGAAATTGTTATTTCTGAGTGTAGATTTTTTTTTCAATACAATCAAGCACACTTGTTAGATTGTCTGACCACCTATTCTTCAGTGTGTGGATCCGTTCATCATCGAGGATTTATAATTCCTCAGTTGTTCCAGGAAGCCGAGGTTGGGAGAGGAAGCGGGCCGAGCTGATTTGACCAGAGCCAGGGCGTCATCGAAGGACTGGCCGTCACATGACATCAAGTAACCAATGACCACAGCCGGTGCACGGGACACGCCAGCGTTGCAGTGGACCAACACTACACTTTTCTGAAATAGAAGCATTTGGCAAGTTTAAAAACATGTTTGGACAGAAGCAGAAATACACCTGTTTTCTGACAACACTGTCATTTATATATACGGTACAGTCATGCAAAATCAGTTCAAAATATTGACGTCAGGGCAAAATAATACATTTCTTGAACTTAAACAAGTCTGAAATTTAGGTAAATACAACCTCAGGTGAACAAATCAGAAGATAGTACCCAGAGTCTGTTGATTAACACAAAAATAAGCTAACAAGAAGAAGCACTGTGTCACAAGCAAGTAGAGCTTGTAGTAACTTTGGCGACAATAACAAGACATTTTTTGTTTGAAATTGTTGAATTTTTTCAAAGTTGGTTCACTTTTTTAAATGTATTTGATAGCAGTGATTTATGCAGACCTCCCCTACGGGTCTACCACATGTTTTCATAGGATGACTCAACCATTGCAACATTTGGACTCTTTTATTTATGAGTTTTTCTGTTGTAGATTTTGTGATGTGTTTGGGATTATTGCTCTGGTCAACGGCCCATTTTCAGCCAAACCTTGCCTGGTAGGCCCTTTGACTCAACATAAACTCACTCCTCCACCAGGTGTTTGTGCTCACATGGTGTGGTTGGTTTTCACGAAGTGAAGCGTTGTGCATTATGGCCTTACATTCACACTGTGGTCTCATTTATTATCCTAAGGACATTATTTCTGAAGTTCCTGAAGTATGTGCAGATACAGCTTTAGAAGGTTTTCCAAACAGAATACTTTTTCAGCCTTTTTTACTTGCAAATGTATGAACTTTAAAGGAGCATGAGGCAGGATTGAGGCAGGATTTATTTGATTTGATTTGATTTGATTTGATTTGATCTTTATTCATCTTGAACAAAACAATAAAATTAAAAAAAACACCATGCATCAACAACAATAATAAAACACAACCAGTTTTGTTCAAGAAGGGACAGGAAGAAGCAAATGCTTATCTAGTCCGGCCCCTTCTTGCAATATAAGAATATCCAATATATAAAAGAATAAAAAATAGCAATAACAACAATAATACTAATAACAACAATAATACGTATATACAGTATATACCCTTCTTGACATATAAAAATATATCAATATAAAAGTAATTAAAAGACAAGTGAGTCAATAATAAAAGTAGCTAAAAAGAAAGAAAAGCATCATGCACAGAAGAAAAAAAGACAATGAAAAAAATAAAATTAAAAATCCTGGTCATTATAACATCAACTTTTGGTAGTTCAGTATGAGAATCTGCTTATAGCAGCGTTTGAATAGCCTGATGTTCTTGCAGACCTTCACACTTTCATCAAGGTTGTTCCAGAGTGTTATACCATACACTGAAATGCACATCTTTTTCAATGTAGTATGAGCCATTGTCTGTTTAAAAGTGCGTTTATTCCGTAAATCATGAATACCATTTATGAGAAAAATGCGTATACGTTTTAAGTTTTATAGTAATAATGTCAGATGAAGCGTTCCAAACCAAAAAGAATGAGCCCTCTAGCGTTTCTGTCCGTTGCCTTGAACAGGCTGTGTGCTGCCAAATGTGCTGCAATTCCGGACCGGAATTTCCCGCGCTGTCCTGCGGATGTGACGTCAAACGTTCTCCCGTGCCGGCTTCGCTGTTGGCTGCAGTACCCCCGACGGCGCTCGTGGCGCTAATGAGTCTCATTTCTTATTCTTGCCTCAAGCTCCTTTAACATTGTCATGTCAACTGAGGCCTGTAGATTATAACATGTAGCTCGTTTCCTATTCTTCTGAGCCTTGTCAGATCTGATCTTGGCCAGAACTTGCTGGAACTTCCACTCATAGGAAGAACCTGAGTAAAAAGAAAGTATTTTTTTTCTTTCTCTTTTGACTGTGTGTATCTGTAAACACAGGCAGTAGATACAGAGTGTATTTCTAACATCACAGAGTGCCAATATGAGTTTATCTTCTCAAGAGCTCGCTTAATGATTAACTTAAGCAGTTTCAGTGATTGGTAAACAGCAGTAAATTGAGAGTACCTAAAAAAACAAAAAATCAACAAAAAAATGAATATTTTGGACATTATTAGTGACATTATAGACATTACCAGACCAGCCAAACTGAAGAAAATGTAAACACTAAGATTCTTTTTTTGTTGTAAAAAGGATGTTGCTGATTTTAACAGCTTATTTACAATTGTTAATCCATCAATCTATCAACTACAGCTTATCAGAGTTCGGGTCACGATAAAAACGTCCTTGTTGCGGGGGCAAGCAACAGTAAGAAAGAGGATGTTTGGTGGCTGGATGGGTTAGTGAAGAAAGCCAGCTCAGTCATTGGTTCTGAGTTGGGGTATGTTACATCAGTTGCAGAGAAAAGGATTCGCCAAGCTGCCTTGAGTAATGGACAATGATCCCCATCCCTCACATCTCCCTTTCATCAAACAGACAAGCATGCTCAGTAGCAAACTCTTGTCACAGTCATGCTCAACAGACGGGATGATGAAATCCTTTGCTTTTCAGCTTCTCAAAGGAGTGGAGGGAAGAGCTTGATGTTTGGGCATAAATCTGCTTCCCCCTTTGACCTTACGCTCTTTTGTCAAACAAATTCAACCCAGACTGTCATTTCTGACTCTGTGCTCAGACTGACTTCGATTAGACGGATAGATTTCGATTTCTTTCTATATTGCATCTATTTGAACTTAAGTCACATGCTACTGGATGTCTAAATTTCCCTTTGGAATGAATGAAATGTCTATCTATTTCTGTCGATCTCATCTAACGTGCCTGGAAAATACCAGGACCTTCCCAAGCCAGCAGAGAGAGATAATCACTCATGTCCTGAGTCTGCCCTGCAGCGTCCTCCAGCTTGAGTCTGCCTGAAACATCTCTCGTGAGGTTTGCAGGAGTGTCCATGAGGCATACTAAACAGATGCCTCTTCCTCAAATGGCTCCTCTCAATATGGAGGAACAGCGACTCTAATCTGAATACCTCCTCAACCACTGAACCTACGTCTACAGGGGAGTCCAGCTGCAGAGAAAACTCCCTTTACCTTATCACATTTTATAATACTGAAATAAAACAAAGTAAGCACAATATGAGATTAAAATAAGTAAAATAAGCACTTCAAATAAAAGTGTTTAGTAGTTGTAATTTCAGTTACTTACATTATACATTTAAATATTGAGATCAAGGAGAATCAATGATATTAGTTTAAAATCTGAATGTCTTTCTTTTTAATATTTGTAACATTCGAAGTGGAAAACGTTTTGCACACCGGATTTGCAGAAAGGTGCGTCGGAGGAGGAAAGCTGCGGCCAAATTTAAAAAGAAAACTCCTGCACACCTTTTTCAAGGCATCTTGAAAAAGGTCTATGACCGAAACGTCGGCTTAATAAACAAGTGTATGGTGAGAAGAAGGTGTGCAGGAGTTTTCTTTTTAAATTTGGCTGCAGCTTTCCTCCTACGACGCACCTTTCTGCAAATCCGGTGTGCAAAAAGCTTGATGTTTGGGCATAAAAACTTTTATTTGAAGTGCTTATTTTACTTATTTTACTTATTTTAAGGTGTGCAGGAGTTTTCTTTTTAATATTTGTAACATTGACATGACTTCATGACTACATCTTGGGAGGAAAGGATGTACTCTGTGTCTGTAAAAGTCCATATTTATAAAGAGGAATTTCTTTCTTTGAAGAAAAAAACACTGTACTCTAATAGGATTTATTCCACATTAAAACATATCTAATTATCTTTTATTTCTGTCTGTGTTTTGTTCTTTTGTTTATCTGACAAGAAACATGCAGCTGTTGGGAACCTGGGACTAACTGCAGTGTCGCTCTCTGAACACTGGTGGGCTCCTCAGACCAGCAGAACAGAGAACAGAGCTGCGGTGACGTCCGTCTGCAAGGCCTTGTCTCACACCACAACAAGCTGTTTAGTTAACAGACACCTTGTTTGTTAGTATCATTGGAAACTCATTGGCGTCTCAATTACAAGTTGTATTTTTCTTCACATGAAAGCTTTACAGCACAAGCTGAGCCATTGTCTAAAACTGATCCACATCTGAGACAGTTTGTCCCGAAATGTTAACATTTCACCATGAGGGAATGGGAAAAAAATGGCCAAAGGTTCGGTGCATTTTATAACAAATACGTGATTAAATACATCTCAGCATGACATTAACTACAACTACTTTGACCTCTTAAAGGTATAGTCTGTAATCGTATTCTAAAACATTTATTGTTATACTGGATGAAATGGTCCTTCCGTCCTGAGAGTAGTCAGTGAATAATGTGTTCAGAAAAAGGAAAGAAAAAAATCCGACCTCTCTGACAGCTTTAATCCTGTAAAAACTCTGACCAATCTGTTTTTTGCGCACCGAATGGCACGGATTGGTCAGAGGACCAGAGGATTGGCAGGGGGGAAAAGAACCAACCAGATGCCTTCATTTTAAGTCCCGCCCACGAGCCCCCCTGTCCCATGCGCGCACTCGCTTCCAGCCCCCCATGTCCACTTCCCACGGATCGTCCTGGGCTCACAGTGTCCCAGTGTAACCCCCCCCGCTTCTCCAGACCGACTGGCAACCGGGGCCTGACATCGGAGGGCCCCCGCCGCTCCCACTTCACCACTCGCGGTCGGGCGGTCACGTCGAATGTAACGGCTCGCCTGCTAAAAAGGCTAAAAAAACAAAGCCAAAGTGCGCAGGTTGTCCGCTACTGGGGGTCTGCCACGGACCCCCCAGTATGGGGGTCCGTGGGGATGGAGGCGTCTCCATCCCGGCGAGGGCGGAGAGCGCCGGTGCGGTTGGCGGTATGTGCGGTGCTGTGCAGGCTCTGTTGCCACGGCTACGCCGTAGGGTACGGCATAGCCCACGGCGTAGGGTAGGCGGCGACGCGCACCATTCTGCGTTGGTGTAACGCGGAACCATAAATCAGCCTTCAGTGTGTGCTCTGTCTGCTGTTCTGAACTTCTCTGTTGTGCTCATTTTGCTGGGACGTCGGGTCCCTCCGCCGAGACTCAACTTTTGCGTTATGCGTTCATTGTTGTGTCTAAAAATGATGCGCAGAGCCCACCCAATCAGAAACGGTACAGATATTCTGTGATATTTTTTTATATTTATAAAAAAATAAAACAGTAAAAAAAAAAAGGATCCCCATAACTTTGATTGGGTGGACAGGACGTACGTTTGGGTGGGCACGGCCCACCGAGGCCCCGCCCTAAAACCGGCCTCGCTTACAGGTGAATGAGACATGGGGTAGTTTTGTTGAAAATGTGTTGTCCAAAATGTCCTGGAAAACTCGACTCCTGCAAATGCGCGTTCCCCAAAGTTTTTGGGAGCGTGGCTTTGGCTTTGGACGGAGTGCTGACGGGAGGGGGAGGAGGGGGCGGGGCTTAGAGGAGGTGCCACTTTCAAATCTTGCTAGCTCTCCAACATCACAGACTATACCTTTAACATCATCGAACCTCAAGCTGACCAACTGAAGCGACCCCAGATCATAATACTACCCCCACAGGCCTCGCACGGTTGGCACTAGGTATGATGGATGTTTCATCCACTGCATTTCTTACCCGGATACACACATCAGTCTTGAAAGAGGTAAATCTGGACTCATCGGGCCACATGACCTTTTTCCATTGTTACAAAGTCCAATCTGCATTCTTTCTGACAAATCTAATTTGGAGCAGCTGTAGAGCAGTCAAGAGTTGGCCCCTTCATGTGTACAGCGTTAGGACGGGGTTACTGGTTTTAAAAATGCATTGGACACTTTTTAACCCAATTTTTGTTGCAAACCAACAATTTGACCCTTCTGAAACAGACTGACATCTTTCCACAACCACAGGAAGTGTCTTCTGGCATGGTTGTAAAATGGGAGGTCGAACCTTTTGTTATCAGGTTCCTCTGATCTGCAACCAGCAGCCGGTTTGTGTTTGAAAAGCAGACTAAGATTAAGCTTAAAACCTTCCTTTTTGTAAAAGCTTATAGTTAGGGATGGTTCCCTGAAACATGCTTTAGTTATGCTCCTATAGGCCTAAACAGCTGGGGGACCTCCCATGATGCACCTCTCCTTATACTCTTCTACTCCACCTCTATCAACAACACTGGACTCTGTTGCTTCCAATTTAAACGTCACGGTTCCGCATTTGTGCTCCTTCAGCCTCCTCAAACCTAACAGTTGTGATGACGTCAATATCTCACGGTCATCAACGGCCAGATGACCTGCTGGGTAATCTGAGCTGCACCTCTAAGTAAAAGCATCAGTTTGATCAGGGCTGGAATTACCAACATGAACACACACACAGAAACATGCCATCGTAAATAAAATGCGCGCACACACACACACACACACACACACAGACACACACACTCTTCCTGTAATAATACACCACTAATGACTGGCTTTTCACTGCGTGTGTGGTGTTCTGTTAAGGTGAGCACGAGGTTGCGCTGCTAAAAGCTTGTATGACACTGAGATCTGATCTCTATGCAGTTTAATAAAACATGAACAAAACTAAGCATCTATTATTTAAAATAGAGGAAGAGGAGAGGACTCAAGAGCAGGAAACAAGGAGAGGAGATGGTAACACACCAGTTTACTACAGGTCTCTGTTTAACAGTCCTACATCTTAGCTAGGCTGTTTCATGTGAATTGGCACTATATTAAATTAAAATCTGCTCTACATTGAAACTAATTTGATTAACTGAATTAAATACGGTCAACTCGACAACCGCAAAACATCAGGAAGGGGCAGCCACATGTGTTTGCAGGGCCTGGGCGTTTCCAGTCTCATCTCAAAAAGTAAATAAAAAAGAAGAATTAAAGAAAAGTTTTCCAATCAACATGGCTTTCATAAAATCAAGAAGAGACATAGAGGAAGTTTTACGGTGAATGGGACTAGATACATGTGGAATGAAAGATCATGAGCTGGCAGAATGTGTGCTGGCTTAACCGGGGAGGAATGAAGAGGAGGATCCCGATGAAGCTGAATCTGCCCACATACATATGGTAACCATCTTCCTTGAATGTTTAGCTTCTCAGATGACCATTGACAGTCACCAAATACCCAAATATCAATCCTTGGCATTTGACTGAGATGTTTTTGTGACACACACATCTATTGCTCATGACCCTGCACCTCTTCTGCAACTAAATCCACCACCTCTTTTTATTCAAACAAGTGTGTAATCCCCTTCACTGTAAAATGTTTTGCGGTCCCGAGGTTTATAGGATTAGAATGGCATAGACTTGAGTAAGATTGGACTGATTTAAATTAAACATGATTGGTCTGTTTTGGAGTTTTGTGTGTGAATGTCTTAAGATGGCTTTTTTTTGTGAATTGATGCTCTCAAACAAATTGAACTAAATTGCAATCCCTAAATTTATTTCAATGTTATATGTAAAAAAAAAAAAGCAACTTTTGATATGATGTTTTTATAGAATTTCACTTTTCTGTGAGGTTTCTCTGTGTCTACAGATTGGATGTTGGATGACAATTGAGATCAAACTATTTCTCAACCGATCTGATTCATTTTTAATGTGCTTTGGTCTGTCTCTGCAGGTCTTTTTGGCAGCTAGTTGAGTTTTAAGAATGTCTTTAAAGCCAGGGTAAGGGAATTCTGGGTGACATTTCTATTATTTGAGCCAAAACATGGGCTCCCAAGAAAACACACACCATCATGAACTCACACAAAGCTCTCCCACCTCCCCAACCTCGTGTGCACAAAAATTAAAATAAAAACCCTGCCCATGTCTGTCTCCCCTGTCTGTTTGGTTGATAAGTGGTTATATGACAAAAAAAAAACAAACTGGAACTGGAATTATAAGAGGGCCAACCTTCTACTTAGCCCTCTCAACAGTCATGTCTCCATTTACAGTGATGGATCTGGTAGGATCTATTGACTTGTGAACTATCACTCCAGACCACCTGGTGGAGGTAGTGCACCACTTTCATGTTTGCCAACCGACAATAAAGAGACAAAGAAGAAGTAGAAGACGTAAAGCAAACCGGAGGAGTAAGATTAACATTGAAGGAGCTATGGTTGCTAAATTTTTGTTTGCCGTTTGCCCATAATGCAATGGTGGCAATGGATAAGAGAGCAGTCAACACCACCATGAAACCGAATGTTTGTCTGGGTCAGGCTGCAGTAACCAAAGGCAGGGATGTGTTTTAAGCTTCAAAAACTTCTCATTCCAGGTCTGATCCTGATGACGGCAACATCTTTGAGGCCCCACACCCCCACTAATGAAACCAACCTTTGTTTCCAGTTTACGGAAACAGGACTTCATCAATTCTGGGTTGTTTTTTTAAGTATACTCTCAAAATGAGCAGCAAGCAGATTGGGAGAATATATTCACTGATCATGCCTTTAAACATTGAACTTTATTCTTTAAGCATTTTTCTAGTTTTTTGTCTGAATGACATTTTAAATTGATGAAAATGCTGTAAAGCAGGAAGTTTGGTGCTTTACCCATAGACTGTGTAAATCAATGGACAATGCGTTAGGTCATGTGACCCATTGGTTTCTGAAGACCAGGTTTGAAGCCTGTTATTCTTCGTGTGGGGCGAAACCATGATGCTTCGGTAGGCAATCAATCAAATCAATCAAATTTAGCTTTGCTCCCAGCTCCTTCAGTCAAACCCCTCCAAAATATCTGCAAAATATCTGCAGGTCTGCCGTTTACAGCAGGATGTATCGTTTAACATGTCGACTCGAAGACAAAAATTTTAAAATGACCATCATGTTTAACCGACGCTAGGTTAATACAGACCGGTGGTTGCTTGGCTTAGCGCGGTAGCAGGACTGTTATGGATTACGCTTTAGGAGCCAGCATCTGTCGCTCAGTGGAGGAACTGCAATGAATCATACTTCCAGATAAGACTTGATGCAGAGGAAAGATGGTTGGCGCCTGGTTTTACCTCATTGCGAGCCTGCTGGATGAAGTCACAGCATTCCTGGATGTAAAGCAACAGATCCGTGTCCGGATGATCAAGAATGCTGACAGTCTTGTAGATGAACAGATCCAGAAATGCATTTTCCACTCCGAAGGCCACATTCAGGATGTGAGACACCTGACGATGAAGAGCAAGGGCAGAAGGGGAATACATAATAAGAGTATTGTGTGAATGATGCATAGATGCTAAAGTAGAATAACTATCACACAAAAACATTACAGAAACTTTCATGCAAACCAAGTTATGTGCTACAGAAAAACCTTTGTTTTGTTTTTATTTATTAATTTCAGCCCCTTTGACGTCAGATGTTGAGATGTCCAAGTTTAAACAAAATGAGAGTGAACATTTCTCTGAAAATGAAGTGAAACTTAATAAAACAGCAAACTAACATATTTAATAAACATTACTAAAACTATCTGACATCTTGTACACATATTCTCCTCTTAGTTCTTTCTCACCTCATAGTTTGGAGTCCTGTGTATTTTCATGAGTTTCTACAATGAATTATGTTTATTTTCACTTCTGCTTTAAATGTAACTGGATTCAGTTATCACATCTAAAATCACATAGCTGTTATGTAAGCATTGTTTAACTCAATCATGTTCTTTGTGGTTAGCACCTTGCGTGGTGGTCCCACATCTAGAGGGTTCTGGTTCATGTCCTGGGTGGGGCTTTTCTCTGTGGTTTGTTCTTCCTGTGCTTGTGTGGGTTTTCTCTGGGCTCTCTAAAGTTTTAAATTGCCCGTGGGTCAAAGACGTGACGCTTACTTTTTCTGTCCGATGGAACTTTTTACCTAATAATAAACATAAAAATGAATAAAAAATATAACATGTATGTCTACTACGTTCCTTCTACATGTGCCCACTCTTATTTTATTTAAACATGTTGGTTATTGGTCATTTTCTGCCATCTGAAGTGTGAAAACATCATTTGGGGTGACCGTCCGGCCTTGACTTTGGTTTGGACAACTGGTTTTAAATCACATTAAAACAATTTAAAAATAATGTTTGCCTTATTAGGCATACTTTCAAACTTGTTTTAGATTTATTGACAAAGTTATGGAACATTTGTACACACATTTCAATCATAATACACAAACTAATCTTGTCCGAATATGTTCATTGTCTGAATAATCATCTGGGGTGACCATGAAAAAAATACAATTGAGGGACTTTTATATTGACAATCATCTCAAAGAGGATGTTGCATCAGCCAGTTACTCCATGAGGGTCCCAGAGAGACAACCTGCAGGTCAGTAGTCTCTCTCTCCTTTACAAATAAATCGTCTTTCTAACTGCTGCAGTGTATACGTCACATTTTGATATCATGTGGGGTGACCACCCTAAAACTGTAAATAATTAGTTTTATTTGCAAATCTATATTTTGAAGGTAAATTTGTTAGTGATTTGTGGTGAGAAGTAGCTAGCTTAGATCATATAGCTAACTGTTAGCCTGTTATATTTGATTAAACTTGAAAGCATCATGTGGGGTGACCACCTGTCATGTGGGGTAACCAACAAATGGCAATTCTGTATCAAATTCAAAATTGAATGTCTATCAGTTTTGGTTCAAATATAAATTATTGGTATAGCATGCATAAGTGGATACACCTTGTACACATTTTAAATCAGTTTTATGAATTTTAGAGTAAGTAAGAGGGTGACACTGCCATTATGGATAGAATGTATTTAAAAATGGTTTTCAAAAAATGAAAGGATGTGTCTATCTTTCTTGAACAGTTAATTTAATTACTGATACTTATTAAAATATAAATTTGGTTATGGAAATCTATTAATTTTGAGATTTGAGAATTACGGTCGCCCCAAATAACGGTTTAAAGGTTTAAAAACACTAAAATACCATTGTTTGAAGTTTTCACATACATGTATGTGTACACTACATTTCAAATGTTTGGAAAATGGCCAAAATTATCTTTATTTTAAGTATTTTAAAAATGGGCTACTCAAAGGCCTTATACGTCTTTGACCCCCATAGGAAGTCTGGTTTGTCCTCTTTAAAGGGGACCTATTATGAAAAACACGTTTTCTCCTGCTTTAACATATATAAAGTGGTCTCCCCTCAGCCTGCCAACTCAGAGAAGGAGGAAAGAAACCAAATTCTGCAGTGTCTGTACAGCCGCCCGGATGAGCCGTCCAGTGTGATGTGGATCTACGAGCCGTTCAGATTCTGAACGTGTATACCTGCCTGTCCAGGTGTACACCTGCCTGTCCAGGTGTATATCTGCCTGTCCAGGTGCACACCTGCCTGTCCAGGTGCACACCTGCCTGTCCAGGTGCACATCTGCCTGTCCAGGTGTATATCTGCCTGTCCAGGTGTACGCCTGCTTGTCCAGGTGTACATCTGCCTGTCCAGGTGCACACCTGCCTGTCCAGGTGCACACCTGCCTGTCCAGGTGTACATCTGCCTGTCCAGGTGTACGCCTGCTTGTCCAGGTGCACACCTGCCTTTTGCCCAAAGAAAGCTGGACTCAGCTCCAGCAGACCCTCATGATCCCCAATAGGAAAAAGCAGGGATGGTGGGTTGGATGTTTTACATTGTTATCCCTTTATAATTCTAGTTCAAAAGCCTTACCACAGTAATGCTGGCTAGATTAAATGCTGAACTGTTTATATGTTTATCGGCATGGTTTCTTTTGGAATAATGTGAATAAATAAATTCAGCGTGGGTCCATCAGTTTATGCAAAATCTTTGCTTTTTCTGGTGACTAGAAAGGTGAACTCACCTTGTGTTTTTTCAGAGTGCTGAAGTCGTGAGCTGCATCCTGAGAACCTGCAGACACAGACACACACACACACACTATTTATGCTTGTTATTCAGTATTTCAGCACTTATGGCCTGGGTTAAACAGGCTTTGTCCATATAGTAGTAGGCTCAGTATCTGTGGCAGGCCAAGGGGTCAGTCTAGTTCCACCTTTGAGCCCTGGCAGGTCCCACCATCTCCCCCTGTCCTCCCCCACGTCTCGGTTCATGTTACAGGTGACATTCAGGACAGAGAGAGGGAGGAGGCGGGGAGGAGGTACCTGGCTGCTGATGAGGGGATGCGGCTACTGTTGTGCAGAACTGACAATAAAATGGAGATGCTAAAAAATAAATATAAACCCAAATAAAAATAAAGTAATTGAAAGCAGGCAGGGTTGTACAAGGGATCGTTCCAACAATTCAGAGAAAGTAGAGAGATGAGGTGTTTTTTGTTTTCTGCTTGCTTTAAAGAATGATTTAACATCCTTGAACTTCTGTCTGAAACTATGAGACCAAATGAGAAAAGAAGTTCTATGATGAACATTATTATTTATTTATTATATTCTTCATAATTTAATCCTGGCCAAAATGGGTTTTCCAAATGGGAGCTGCCCTAACGGTTAAACGTGTTGGTTGAAAGTTAGAATAAAGTAGAATAATTGCAGTCTTACAGTTAGAAATAATCATACTGGAATATAGTATTTGACACTGAAATAAGCAATAGAAATAAACTACAGAAAATGCCAAATAAATCAATGTTCAACGTCAAGTATGGGTAGAAGAAGATCTTCTGCAGGTCATGACCCAGGACGTTGCTGGAAAAATATTTTATCCCTAAATAAAACCATCACAGCCCTTTCTGGTACGAATGAGAAACTATGTGGAGGACAGGAGATGCTGCATCAGTAGCAGCAGAGTCCTGCAGAGCGTAAAGAGTGGCCTGGCGTCAGACACACTCACCCAGCAGCAGGAAGGGCTTGACGACGCCGACCTGCAGGTCCCAAGAGGTGTCAGGGACGTATCCCAGCATGCTCTCGGGGGGGACGGGGTCTTCCACCACAGTGATCGTTGACCCCTTCCAGGTCTCGATGATGCGACGTCCACTTAGTGATGTCACACGGGTGCACTGCTTCCGCAGCCGTGTCCGAGAAAAACTCTGAATCTCCTCGGTCAAGGACTGCATAGTCAAGCTGAAGACAAGTGGAAAGTGGTTTTTAATTCATTTATGGTTAATATTATCGATAAAAGTGTACTCTAAAATGTATTTTTTCACCCCCAAAATTAGTCTTGCACTATTTCACAGTTTTCATCTGGTTTAGTTGCATGTGTGGTGGTGTCCTGCCGTCTCTGGAACAGCTTGACCCTTTTCAGAAGGAGATTTTTGCACATCTTCAGCAGGAACATTTTATTTTCAAAAGGAAACATCTTCTGACTTGAATCACGCCTCACAAAAAGATTGCCGAGGTCATGTGATCGAGAGAAGTTGATCTTCAAAAGGCTGGAAAGGAAGACAAAGTCATTCCAAAATGTTGAGGCATCCATCAGTCCACTGAGGACTTTTTTTTAATGAATGGAAACACTGTTGTATTGTGGCTTCTCACATCCAGCCAAGATAACTCCCAAGGCATGAAGGCACGAAGCAGAAACCCTTCCTGAGGCCAAGAAGAAACCATGAGCAACAGTAAAAGACAAGAAAATATCACTGGAACCGCCAGATATTTCTGTTCATCAGTAAATCATAAGTATGTCTTGGAATAAGTTGAGTGGTCATGGCGGAAAATCAAGGATAGAGACGTTACTTCTTGTGTGCTGTGACTAATGTCACCAAAGTTGAAGAGCACATCTTGCCAACATCTGAATATCAACCCGACAATGAAGCACAGTGGAGGGAGCATCGAGATTTGGTTCTCCGACGTTTACGAAAATATCGGGGAGGGTGTCGTAGAAGTAGCTGGGTGATCCAGCAGGACAATGACCCTGATCACATTAACCATCCCAGGATCATTTAAGGAAGAGAGGGGGTTAACGTGTCCACCCCTTCTGTTTTATATTCCAACATCTGTTATATTTGCACTGTTCATGGGATCTTTTCATCATCTGTTTAGATTCCCATCAAGATTCATGGCCAAGTGAGAACGTTGATAAGATCTGTGGTCCATAAACATTTGGATTCTTTCACAAGAACAATTCAAATGTGGTTTTAGACAACTCCAAACGCAAAATGTTGTAATGTGTTGAACTTGAAAGGGTTGGTTTCCAAACTAAAAGCTGTTTCTGCAGCAAATGTAAGCCTAAAAGTAAACAAAAGTTATACTTTTTGCACTCTGCGTTTTGAAGTCGATCTTATCATACAATCATCCACTCAGATAGAAGCATCCACAGTTTAGTTCACCCGGCCGACGAGAAGCATAGTAATAACTCAACAAGACCAGAGGTGATGCACATTTGACACAGTACCTGGTCCAGCTCGGCTCAGGGTGGCCTGGAGCTCCACGGATGACCAAGGATCCAGTTGAAACAAAAGAAACTAGAGAAAAGTGCTGAAACAGCTCAGTTTTCAGAGGAGAAACACGCTGCTGTCCTCGTTATCATCTCTTCAAGCAGACATGTGCTCTGGTCTGGGTGCCTGCTGCTGACGGAGGCCAGTCCACGTCAGACCAGGTCCAGAACACGTCCAGGCGTTTAGCTTTCACAGGGAAACGGGCCTCTGCTGGTTGTTTTAAACTGGAGCAGCCCTGCTGGGGGTGAACGGCTGCTGCTGCTGTGTAACATGAGCCCTGGTCCCTGCGTGTGCTTCCTCAGAGCTCTGTCACAGGGACGCATCCACACACTTCATCCAAACATAACTCTGTTAAATCTCATTTAGCCTATGAAGAAGCCATTTGGCCTCTTAAATCTCCTTGTTTTCACCTCAATGTACCAATTCAGAAGGCATAATGTCAAGTTTTCAATTAAATGAGATCATAAAATAGTTGTGGTAGAAGTAATAATAATAATGATCATTTTAATTATAATAATAAGAAGAACAATGTTTGCTGGGAAAGAGTTAGTGTGTTTGAATGGTAGATGTCTCCAAAAGCTCCACTAGAGGGAGCTATGTCTTTACTTTTAACGTATTTGATAGTAAGGTTGTTAAACCAGGCAAATGTGTGCATATTTAGTTTATTTCATCGATGAGATTATCGATTGCTAAAAAACATTGTAAATTGTAGCACTGCTTTCAGCCTGCCTGTTTTACCCAATTCTGTCTTTCTTCTATTTTACTTTATTCTCCAAAATTTAGGATGCAACATTTGTCCATCAGTAGGCTTTCAGAAAAGGGTGTTTATCTTAAGTCCACCCAAACAAAGCATCTGCAGAGTGGAATGTTATGTAATGTAAATGTAAAAGAATAAATAAAAGTTCAGTTTCACTGTGCCTTTTGTTTGGTTAGACAGCTAGTTAGGATAAGATGTTGAAAACTATTTTGTGTACTAAAACACAACCACCTTGCAAATCTCTTTTGAGCTAAGTGTTCTGACTCCTGCTCCACCTGAAATTTCAAAATCAGTTTAACCCGAAAATGAATTTCCGTATGCAACAAAAATGTAAAGATTTCCTTCAAGCAACGGCGAAGCATTTGCTTACAGCAAGCAGATTTGATGTTTTTTGCTTCAGAAACAAAAAACAGACTGAATTCGATCTCGTTTTTTTTTTCAGTTGGCTAAATGCTATAGCTCTGTGTGGATAGTAAGCTGTTTTTCCACAACAGATGGTGCACTCATTTTTTTACTCAGAAGTCAGAGTTCCCTAGTTGAGATGTCAAATCCAGCTCCTTTCAGATCAGTCAGAGAACATGTTTGCTGATGTTCAACAAAACGGAGGACAATTTTTACAGATGGGCTGGCTTGATGCTAATGCTAATGTGGCTAACATTAACTCATTGCTACCACAGGAATTAAACATTCTTATTCTTATAACAAAATACACCTGTAATCTATACAATTGCACTACATCATCAAACAACTGAGAGAATTGTGTTTTTCAAAGGCCTAATAGTTATTTATGTTGTAGCAACATGTAGCATTGGAAGGCCGCACAACGTAGTACAAAATAAAAGTTTGAGGACTTCAGACTGTTTATACAATCAAAAAATGAATTAAAATCACATTATCGGGGGAAAAGAACACTTGGACATATATTATCATGATAATAACAGCAACAAATAGTTGGGGTTATTTTATTTGATATGTAGGCTACTTGGAGGTTTTAGTGTGCCTTGTATGGAGGGTGGAGGCTGTTTTTTAGCAGTAAAACAATGTATTGCCCACAGCCTGTAAAAAACAATGGACATTGCATGTAAACCCACTGGTTTCTGACGAGCGATGTTAAAGCTAATTTTTCTTAGTTTTGAGCTCAGTCTTGTTGCTCGGGAAGCCAATGCAAGCCCGCCTACCATGTCAATCAAAGTTAGCAGTGAGTTCCTTCAACAGATCTCCGGTGAAATATCTGCAGAGCTGCCAGCAGACTTTTCCAGCCGAACATCCCATTCCACATGTTGACACTATGGCAATATAAAAAAATACTGCTGCATTTAGCCAAAGGTGGGTTAGCACAAACTGCTGATTCTTTCACTAGCCTAAGCCTGGTAACATAGCCAATGGCTGAGCTGACTGTCAATCAATAATATTAGAGATAAACGTATTGATTTAAATAAATTCTCATGGCTCCTTGATACAAAAACATTCATCCCCGAGTTGTCACAGGTGTGATCAGTCAAAGTAACCACGCTGTAAATATATTTATTTCTGCTCTAAAGTTGGACATTTAACATGTGGAGCGGAGATTGACTCGCTTTTGGAGCTGGACTCTATCAATCAGTCCGTCGTCTGCCAACCATTTAGCTTCTGGGTTGAGTTTTGATGCAATTTGTTGGTTTTCTTAACAGAGCAATGGTTATTATTTTCTAATTGGCTTTTATTAATTGGACTACTTTTTGAATGAGTTGAACTAAATCGTTGAAGTGCCATGAGCAATATAAATAAAGCTGAAATTATCATTCTGTAGCATAACTGCATGCATCAAAATATTCCTCTCCTCTTGGAGTCAGCTACATAATAGGTACGCTTTATTCAGAGATGGTGTTGTGGATGCTCTGTACAAATTGAATATAGCTGTGGTTGGTCAGGAATGATTGTCTGCACCTGCGGTTACATTCATTCCTGATGGGTGGACTGCCACGGCTGCAGAGAGCTGCTTCGCACTCACGGCATCCAGACCAGCGCTTCTCTCAGGTCCATTACACATATGTATGGTTTGTTTATTCTAAGATTTGAGTTATTTAAATGTAAGAGTCAGAATAAGGCCAGTGAGACACAATCAGTGCAAAATCTTTGTCCACTTTGTCCAGTCTTTAGTGCGGTTGCATCCACAGGAGGCAGCTGGCTTTGAGAATGAAGAATATGTAATAAAAGGGCTGCATGGACTTTTTTAAACTAAGCATCATAAATCTGACAGTGCAGCTGAAATGCAAAGCCAAGTCAGTTCTCTTTAATGCCCCATGACTTTTCCTCAAACACCAACCTTAGGGCAAAACACATTTTTAGCTCCCCTTTAAGGCTCTGCTGCAAAAATCAGTAATCGTTGTAGATTACTTTCAGTCCTTCGCGATGGTGTATGTGTGCGCATATGTGTATACAGCTGCAGTCTTATTTACTTTGGAAAAGATTCTGGTAGTTTCCAAGAATATTTCCACATACAGAGAGGAACAGTTTTCTCTCTGGCTGAAATCGAACCTTTTCGTTCCCCCCAGCACACGTTTGTATGGCCATCTTTGAGAGGACTTCCAGTGACATAATTCATTTCCAAACCCCTAAAACCAATTCTGACTTGAACCCAAAAAAGCAAAAGCAATGGAAAGGAAACAAGGTGGGGACGCAAAGGAGACGAGGCGAAAGATGAGCGAGCAAGACAAGAGGACACAGGAGGCCTCGGAGACGCGTACAGGGAAACCAGAAAAAGGGCTGAGGGAAAACAAAAGGAGTAAAAAATAAAGGAGAAACATCAGAGAAAAAAGTGAGAAGCAGAGCAGATGAGGAGGGTGAAAGGTTTTCTGTACCAGTGGAATGTGCGCTGATTCCTCTGATAAGATTTTCCTGCCAACTCTTAGAGGCTTTTACGTCAGAAAAATAAAACACGGAGAAGAATTCATGAGAACCAGCAAAACGAGGAAAGAAAGGGAGAGAACGGGGAAGGAAAGAAAGCAGTGAAGGAAGGATGGAAGGCAAAGTGCTGAATCAGTTCTCTGCATGTTGATCCATGAGTCAGAAAACCCAAGGAGGCCGTGGGTGTGTGTGTGTGTGTGTGTGTGTGTGTGGGTGTGTGTGTGTGTGTGTGTGTGTGTGTGTGTGTGTGTGTGTGTGTGTGTGTTGGCTTTAACTCAACCCTTACATAGGAAGCTCCCTCAACATCTGACAACCATTACTGCTATCAACACGCACACACGCACACACAAACACACACACACACACACACACACACACACACACACACACACTCACACTCAGTGCTGCAGTTTGCTGCGTCACGTTCAGGTTTAACAAACCAATAACAGAGCTGTTAATGCAGCAGGGGTCAGAGGTCGTCACCAGCCACTCGGTCAGTCAGGACTTCCAGAGTCGGTGAATCTGAACGGACATGCTCCCGCTCGCTTCTGCAACATTTGGACGTCTGACTTCCTTCTGGAGCCTTTCACTGCAAATGTCTTGAGTCGCAGCTCAAGACTAAACGATCTGGACTTGTAAAGCATCTTTTCTGACCGCTCCAAAGCACTTCACAATATTTCTACTTTACTCATTCACACAAACACACTTACTCCAGTGTTTATACATGCACTCGATATACAATAACAATGTGGATTTTCACAGACACTTCATCACATGACAGTGTTGCAGATTGGCCCTCCAACCATACAGCTGAAGAACAACCGACTCCATCCACCTTCCTGGTTTCCTCCTCAGTGTTCTTACACTTACAATTACACTTACCATTGATATCCAAACAAACAATAATAATGGAGCCTTGTTGACCATTGAAGGGGCCGTGACATGTTTTTGCATCATGTCTCCAGTGTCCCAAGATCACATGCTCTAAACCAGCGTCTCCGTGCCTGTGTGTCACCGTTAAGCCTGAAGAGAGTCCAACCTAAAACACTATTTATTCTGGAAATTAAGCTGGAGGACATTGTTTTTTAAGATTTGTTTGGGCTCTAGTGGCCTTTTATTGAAGTTGCAGACAGGAAGGGAGTAGAGAGAGAGAATGGAGATGACATGCAGCAAAGGAGCGCAGGCCGGGATTCAAACCTGCGACCAGCTGCAGGAGGACTGTAGCCTCAGTATATGAGCTGCTTGCTTAACCCACTGCACCACCGAACGGCCTGGCTGGAGGACATTCTAATGGGGATTTTTTTCTTTCTTCATCACCAAAAAGTTTGTACTATATGTCCGTTAGCATGCAGACTCTAAAAACATCTTAATGTACCAAACATGTTGCCACTGAATCCATCCCTGGGTAAATTCAATGCATTTTACTTCCACTTAAAACACACCACCTCAATCTCAGCATAGACAGTAGTCTCTGCTGTAGTCCAGTGTAATGGACACGCAGATCTGACATCTCAGTAGGGCTGAGAAGGATTTATTACCTTTATTTGACCATGAAACAAGTCATTTCCTTTGTTCCAAAGGCTTTCTTTCATGAGTAAACTGAAACACAGTATACTACGCACACTGTGGTCTTACTTGTGCAGTATGTGAATGAGCGCTGTCCCGAAGTATAAGTGCAGCTGAGCTTTCATCACCAGCAGCTGTTCAGCTGTTTTCCCCAAGTTACCGCCATGATTTGACTTTTGATCAATCAAAACCTCTAAACTCTTTCATAAAACCTTGAAGCTTCACTGTCGTTGGCGCAGCAGACGGACCACCGTCCTTTTAAATAAAAATGTGCAACAACAAGTTGCACAACATCAAGTGATCCACACTCAACTTTCGGACTGTTTTGAGTGCATCATACTTGGGAAGACAGTATTGTCAATATCAAACCAATGTCTTCAGAATCATAAATAAGTCTGCAAGTGATTTAAAGACAGCCTCTTTCACTCTTGGAAAAGGGTTCAGATGCACTCTCTGGGCTGCAGGTGGAGTTCAAGTACCTCAGCGTCTTGTGGGGAAAGCTTGGAAGGCAAGATCAACAGGATTGGTGTACTTTTATGCAACTGGCATCGGACCGGTAGCTGGGGACCAGGACGAAACCAGCAGCCACTTCAGCTCCATGCTCCAGGTAAGCCACCTTCCCCAGCGTTGGGTCCGTGCCACAGCTGAGGTCTCACCACCGCTGCTATCAGCGGCTCTGCCCGAGGCTCTGAGGGCACCTGGCAGCGCCTGGCGCAGCAGCTCTGGCAGAGCTGCACCGGAGCTTGGCAAGTCCTCGTCCCAGATGCTGTTTTGGGAGCAACATCTGAAACGAGGAGAGACTCAGTCAAAATAAATCTAAGGTTAAGCGTTGGCACCATTGGTCAGCTTGAGCTAAAATAGGTAGTTAGTGGTAACTGAGTTAAGGTGGCTGTGTTTCATCTGGCTGCCTGGCTTGTTTGTTCCACTCATTGTCCCTTTTTGGAGTAAATGAGGTCGGACAGTCATTTCCTGGCCAACATGATGTTCACCATAGCTCTGAAAAATGTGCTTCAAAACTAACCATCAGAAACCTATTTATAGTCTGAGAAAGGAGCCCAAACAGTTCTAACTTTTTTTTACGATACAATTTAAAGCAGAACATACAAGACCCTGTAAGTTGATGAATGGTGTCCCGCCTGACATGGACTGGTAACCTAGTTCCTGGTGAAGGTTCCTGGGTAAAACGCATCGTAACCCATGTACATGGTACCCTCGGTTAGAACCTTCCAAAGTCACAACAAGCGAAGTTACACATTAATCTTCAGTTCGTGCCGTACAGACACAAAAAGTACATTCTCCAGCAGCGATAGGAACAATGTCAAAGTTCCTGTGGTCGCCTTTATTTGATTTAATCAACAGTTCAAATATCTTGCAAAAATCAAACATGGTCAGAAAGTCCAAAAGCCTGAAAATAGATTTGTATATTAAAACTTGTGACTGGTTTTGACCCCTTTTACTTATCTGATGACCCTTGGGCGGGGAGGACGCCCCGGGCTGGGAGCCTTTTAACCCCGCAATTACACGACTTTATTCTGCACTTCATCTATCACTTTACTAGTAGCTGTAAACGTTGAATGCATAACTTTAAGGCTACTTGGTGTGGATCATTTTTTCACCTGTTGTAAGTAAACAGCGTGTAAACGGTGGACTCGCCACTTATTCCATAAAATGTGGAATAACAAGCATCTCCATGGCTCTTAGCGGATTTACTCGTGTTGACTTTTCATCTAAAAGGAATCTGACTTTTAGTGGGGAAGGATGAGAGAGGTACGGAAGAGTATTAGGGCCATGCAGGAGAAAAAATATTTGAGAGGGGAAGATTTTTTTTTTATTGTGCACTTTGAGAAAAAGTGGAAATGTCGAGAAAAAAGTGGAAATGTCGAGATTAATGTTGAAATACAATTTCAAGAATAAAGTCGAAATTTCGTGTATAAAGTCAAAATTTCCTGAATAAAGTCGGAATTTCGAGAATAAAGTTGAAATACATTTTGACTTTTTTTTCGAAATTATACTTCAACCTTATTCTCGAAATTTTGACTTTTTTTTCAACATTTCGACTTTTTTCTCGAAATTGTACTTCGACATTAATCTCGACATTTCGACTTTTTTCTCGATATTTTGACTTTTTTTCTCGACATTTCCAATTTTTTCTCGACATTTCCATTTTTTTCTCGACATTTCTACTTTTTTCTCGAAATTGTGCTTCGACATTTCAACTTTTTTCTCAACATTTCAACTTTTTTCTCGACATTTCGGCTTTTTTCTCGAAATTGTACTTCGACATTAATCTCGACAATTCCACTTTTTTCTCGAAATTGTACTTCGACATTGATCTCGACATTTCCACTTTTTTCTCGACATTTCAACTTTTATCTCGACTTTTTTCTCGACATTTCGACTTTTTTCTCGACATTTCCACTTTTTTCTCGACATTTCAACTTTTATCTCGACTTTTTTCTCGACATTTCGACTTTTTTCTCGACATTTCCACTTTTTTCTCGACATTTCCATTTTTTCTCAACATTTCAACTTTTTTCTCGACATTTCAACTTTTTCCTCCACATTTCGAATTTTTTCTCGAAATTGTACTTCGACATTAATCTCGACATTTCCACTTTTTTCTCGACATTTCAACTTTTTTCTCGAAATTGTACTTCGACATTAATCTCGACATTTCCACTTTTTTTCTCGACATTTCAACTTTTATCTCAACTTTTTTCTCAACATTTCGACTTTTATCTCAACATTTCCACTTTTTTCCCGAAGTGCATGAAAAAAAAATCTTCCTCTACAATATAATTCTTATTTTCCTCCTGCCTGGCCCTGAGAGAGGAGAGAGAGAAGAAGGTGGGAAATAAAAAGGGGGAGTTGTATGAAAGGAGGGCCTGAGGGAGAGGAGGAGGAGGTGGTAGTACTCTGCATAAGAAAGCAGCTCCACCCTCCAGTTGTCTGTGGACAAGCAAGCAGCAGAAAAGCACCAATCAGCAGGAAAAAGTAACAACAATAACAATAATCCCGTGCTGCCTCGGAGTAAGGCTGTGGAACCGTGAGCCGGAGCGCCTCACGCTCGTCATGCTGTCCCCGGGGCTGCTGTCCCTGCTGGCCGCGGCCGCAGCGCTGTGGCCGCCGCCGGCGGTCCGGGCCGCCTCCTGCGAGCCGGTGCGGATCCCGCTGTGCCGCTCCATGCCCTGGAACATGACCAAGATGCCCAACCACCTCCACCACAGCACGCAGGACAACGCCGTGCTGGCCATCGAGCAGTTCGAGGGGCTGCTGGGTGAGTGCTGCCCCCGGGGTCGCCCCCCGACCCTTCAAATACGGAATCCTTACTTAGAGGCTGATTTATGGTTCCGCGTTACACCAACGCAGGCGTACGCCGTAGGTTACGCGTGAACGGTGCGTATCGCCGCGTACCTTACGCCGTAGGCTCTGCGTCGATTTAACGCAGAACCATAATTCAGGCTTAATTGGGAATTAAAAGTTGCTTTCCGTACATATTATGCTCTTATTTATTGATGTCATAATATACAGGCGAAGGTCGGAAAATTTGAATATATTGCAAAAATTCATTCGTAGTAAATTCTACTAAAGGTGAAACAAATATATTATTTCCCACTACATTCAAAGTGAGATATTTCAAGCCTTTATTTGTTATAATTTTGGTGATTAGCCTATGTCTCACAGTTTATGAAAACCCCAAATAAAAAAAATTAAAAAGCTATATTGGAGTTTAGAAGTTTATTAATTTAGCACAAAAAGATGCATGAAGCACTGCGCAAGGAGGGAACGAAGTTCTATAGCGAACTTGTACAAGGTTCCACCCCTGTCAAAAAAACAAAACAAAGGACAAGCAGACAGCATGCATGAGCTAAACAACAACAAAAGACAAAGATCAATAGGACAGGAACAGGAATTCAAGTACTTGAAACAACTAATAGTAAAAAACACAAAGAAAGAACAAAAAATGTGACAAAAGCAGAACAATGAGAAAGAATATATAATTAAAGGTCGATAAAATTAAAGGTCGAGTAGAGAAAGTAAATTAGGTCCCTGTGGAAAGTAAAAATTCCTTTAGGTTTTTTTTGAAAATGCATTGGGAGGAGGTGGACCTCAGTGAAGAGTTAAAGTCAGACCAGAGCTTGGGGCCTCTATAAGTAATGTTGAATTGGTGACTTGAGGTTCGGGAGGACGGTATAGATAAGCTATTGTTACTAAACCTTGTTTGATATGAGTGAAAGTCTGTTGTCAGAATAAAGAAATTGTGAAAAGTAATAGGCAGATCTTGTTTCCTGTATATAAACTTATGAATAAAAAGGCATGTTTGATAGGCAATCACCTTATCAATAGGTAAGAGTCGATACTTCAGAAAAAGAGGCGCTGATGGCGCATATCTAGAGGAGTGGGAGATCAATCTCAGAAACCTCTTCTGCAATAAGAGTAGTTTTCTTAGATGAGTCGGATAATTAGCTGCCCAAACAATGTTACAATAATTTAAATGAGGGAACAAGAAACTATAATATAGGGTTAAGTAAGCTGAGGAATGAATTAAAGGGAGAACTTTCCTCAATATATTAAACATCTTGGCTGATGTGGACATACATAGAATAGGAGCAGAGGATATTTCAGTTGTTAGTATGGTTGTCTGCACAGTCATGCAAGTTCAATGCTATTAAAGCACTTTAAACTTTAAATCTAAGCACTTTGTTTTTTTCATATAAAATAAACACATTTCTATGTAGTTTAGAAGTTTTGGGGATGTCCCTTTTTTTGGTGCCTGCCCTGCTGAAATTGGGGCGTCCCTTAATTAACCCTTTCTCTGCACAATCTCAATCTGCAGCCTTATTTCCCTTTATTTATTTTGTAAACATAATTTTTCTGGTAAATGGACAAAGTAGCTACTTGCACGACTGAAGAGTTTAGATAAAATGACTCTTAAGTGACGTCAGAATAATGCATACATTAATTGCTTTAGAGTTGATAGAGTTGTTGATGTATCCATCATTCAAGTCAGATTAATCATCAGGAGTTGCATGACCTATCCTTCAATCAATGAATTTGGAGAGGCGGCTTTTGATTCCAGCCGCCTCTCCAAAATGCCTAACAAAAGAGAAACTCAATCATAAAAAAATTAACTTCCAAATGATCAGGACACAGGGACTGACTCACCGTGGCAGTGGATATATTTCTGCTGTCTGAGAAAAGAAGCGTTAAATATGTCAGACTGAAGACTGCAAAGGAAAGTAATTTATGATGACAAAGACAGACGTGAAATACAAAAGATAAATATTAATAGTTCTGACAACAGGACGGGTCAGATATTTAAAGTTTGGTTATTTGGTGAGACGACGCCGTTTGTTCAGGTTGTGGCTGTTTTATCTCCTCAAACAAAGGTCATAGGTCATAATCTGCTCTGGATTATGTGTAAAATGCTTTTATATATTAAAATATATAGAAATCCACTTCATAAAGGAAAGGCATCACTCATACTGGCCTCTGCGAGCTCCACCTTTCCAACATTGGATCTGCTCCATCTTAAACTCCCTGCATTGAAGCCAACTGACCGCTTGTCCAGTTGAAACATCTGTGTTTAAAACAAGAACTGCTTCATTTCCAGTGACAATCCATTACTTGGCTCGGCTTTCATCGTCCTCATGTGAACTCCAAATTTGACTGAACAGCATTTTGAAGTGTTTCAAAATGTGCCCGGTGGATATTTGAGCGTCTGGAACAAATAAAGAGCAATGATGTTTGAAGTCAGGTTCAGATCTGAAGTGTTGCAGCCCACAGAGATTAGTCCCGCTCCGCCTGACGGCCAGCAGTCCAGTGCATTTTGATCTTTACAGACTATGATACGGTTGCCAGCTGTGAATGATGCTGCTCTCATACCTTATTTATTTATTTTTACATGACACCCAGTATGAGACCCAACAACTAAATCAGCAGGTCGGACCTTTTAAGAGGAAAATCAGAATCATCCGGAGGAGTGTGTAGCAGCCTGTAGAACCTGTAAAGACCTGGGGCCGGATTCACCAATATGTTCTTAAGAACGATCTTAAGAAATGTCTTAAGATCTAAAATTAAGAAGTTCATAAGAAAGTTCTTAAGTGCAATTCCTCAATATTTTCTTAAGAACCGTCTTAAGAACTGTCATTTCTTACGAATTTCTTATTTTTCCTATTTAAGAACTTCTTAAAATATGTCATTGCATTGCACGCGCCAACAAACAACATTTATACAGGTAGTTTGCATCTTAACCGTCAGTCACTCACTAAACATGGAGAAGGAGAAAAAGAGTTGCAGGAACTTGCAGGAAAAAATACTATTGGGGAAATTAATAATAATTAACTACCACGCTAACTAACATGCTAACTAACAGTTAACAGGCTCTTTGTGTAATTAATTACAAAGTATATCCTCAAACTACTAGTCTAAACTTGTCTAAAATGTGTTGATAAAGGTGATATTAGAGGCTTACCTTTTCACAGAAGAAATTTTAAGACAGGTCAAGGTTGTCTTAAAGTTAAGAAAAAAGTCCAGAACAAATTTGAGAACTTTTATTTCAAGAATACCATTTTTTTCTTACGTTTTTTCTTAAGAAGAAACTTAAGAAGAAAGTTGAGAAAATACTTAAGAACTTTTTTGGAGAATATGACTTCTTCTCTTTTAAGACTGAACTTAAGAAAAAAATGACACTTAAGAAGATTTTTCTTCTTAAGAATGTTTTGTGAATCCGGCCCCTGGACCTTGAGGGGCTCTGCACGGTTACACATTTCATGGCTTGCCACCACCCGATGTGAGTTGCTGTCTGACCTACACGTGTGCTCAGATAAGCAGCTCTTACCTGTGTGGATGCAGAACGCCCTGACGATTCTCTGACGTCCACTTCCACCGTGCATCTCGTCTCGTTTAATGTTCAACCAGCTTTAAAGAAATGCTGGTTGTGATTAACATGGGAGGCTGGATCATGGTGGTTCATTATTTAGAATAAAATGTAGTAATTGTGGGTGGATCTAGTACGCCTAATAAAAACTAATATGGGCTTGAATGTAATATTAATTTAAAGGGTACCTATTATGAAAAACACCTTTTCTCTTGCTTTAACATATATAAAGTGGTCTCCCCTCAGCCTGCCAACTCAGAGAAGGAGGAAAGCAACCAAATTCTGCAGTGTCTGTACAGCCGCCCAGATGATCCATCCATTGTGATGTGGCTTATACGAGCCGTTCAGATTCTGCTCCTGTGGGATATTACTACATAGCATGGCTTTAAGAGGTTATTCATTATCTAATCTGGATTTTAAAGAACTGGCAAATATGTGGTAAAAATATTTTCAAAAGTTGCTGCAGGGTTGAAAATAAACTTCTTGTGCTTGTCCTTCAGCCAAAGATAACCACGTCAAGGTTTTGATGAATGCCAGGGTTATTTTTTTTTTACATTCAAAATAACTTTCTTTGGTTAAAAAATTACCTGCTGGTTCTGATTTTCTTTTTTTAATTCACTTATTTCTTGTGCATTTAAGCCAAGGATTGAGTTTTCATCAGTAGATGTGACTTTGTTTTTAATTTTCAAAATGTCAGTTTCAGTATTTCTTAGATGAAAATCACTCAAATTATATCTGTGAAGACTAATTGGATCTGAAGCGTAAAGCCCCCACAAACCCCTAGGACTGGTGTTTCTGCGTGGGGAGCACGTTCCTCGCACGTCCAGCAGATCGGCATTGAGACGAGGAGTCGGGGCAGATTGACGCATCTGCGGTTTACTGGAGAGCTTCAGATATGCACTCCTGTGATGCCGTTTAGTCGGGAAGAGGCTGGCTGCAGAGTAGATGAAACCACAATAATCTTCAGATGCTTCTATAATCTCTTCGTCAAAAAAATGTAGACATGCAATAAATGTGCAAAAGTCAGTTAGTTATATGTGTCAGGCAATGAAAATATGGTCAATGATTGTTAAAACGAGTCACTAACTGGAATAGTATCGTACTTAATTAACATCACAAAACTGTTATGCTAAATAATTTGAACTAGAAGGCGATGGGATGGAGTTTGCACTTGTTTTATAGATTTCACTTGTTTTTAAAGGGAAAAGTCGAGGGTGTAGCTTTTTTAAAATCAGTTCAATAAATATGAAGTTGTGGCAGGAAGGGTCTTTCCATGGGGAGTTTGCCTGTTATCCCAAACATGCCTATGAGGTGAACTTATCCACCACCACCCTGCCGACTCCGTGACCCTGAGCAGGATGACGTGGTGAGGCCGGGTGGGAGGATGAATAGGTCTGTGGCTGGAAGGTCATGCTTTTCAGCTGCGGCGGCTTCGCTGCCGCGGAGCCAAACCAGAGTTTCCAGCCGTGGAGATGCTTTTGGTTTTAGTTGTCAGTATTATTATTATTTTTGTATTATTTTTTTTCCTTGCCCGCCGCGACTCCAGGAGGATAGAGGAGAATGGATTTCAGACTGCGGTATCTAAAACACAGAGAAACAACATTTAGAGAGTCAGCGGTAGCTGCTGCTGCATATTTTCTCCAGACTCCCGGGGACGGCCGTGACTTTGTGGATCGTACACAAAAGGTGCAGATTAAGTGAGGCTTTGGCGTGAATGTGCTCCGGCCACATTTCTCCGTTTAGCGGACTGGAGCTGGAAACCTGGTTATTTCTCTGCCGAGAGACTGGAACACTGGAATGTCCTGATTTTCCCACTGATACCAAACTTCACAATATGAATTATTTAATTCAACACTCACTCCGAGTGTGTAAACTCTTTGTGTTTAATTATGTTAGATTTTTTTATTTGCCATGTCTAAACGTTGACCGTATTCCTCATGGCATGCAGAGGAAGTATTTTTCAATATGGACATTTGCAGCCGGTGCTTGTTTGATCAATGGGATTTTAAAGTCAGTCTGCCGGTCCAACTACTTCTGAATGGTTAGGAAATGACATTACCAGTGTTCATGCTGCCCAGTAGATGAATGTGCCCAACCTGGATGATGACGTGAGAGCGATACGCACTTAATGGCCAGGATTATGGGTCGGGGCTGCGGCAGCAACGATGAGTGCAGACTGCAGAGTGAGGTGGGAAGAGCCACTTCTCAGCTGTAACACAAGAAACCAAAATGTAGAGTTCAAAAACACATCTTTGTCTCAATTCAACCACATCGACCATCAAGTTTAAGTGCTTTTTCCATCTCAGTAACTAGTTATTATTCCATAGAGATGACCCACACCTGCAATTTTTTCCGAGCTTTTAATGACAGTGTCAATATACAATAACTTTTGGTTCCTAAAACCCGCCAGTAGATGGTCCAAATCTCACAAACCTCACAAACCTTCCTGTACCTGGTTTCAAGTCAAACTTATGACACATGAGCCACATGTAACCCACACAACCAGAGGTGGGTAGAGTAGCCAAAAATTGTACTCAAGTAAAAGTACTGTTACTTCAGAATAATATGACACAAGTACAAGTAAAAAGTAGTCATCCAAATAATTACTTGAGTAAAAGTAAAAAAGTACTTGGTGAAAAAACTACTCAAGTACTGAGTAACTGTTGAGTAACGTCTGATTTATTTTTTTAACACAACCATTCAAACAGACAAAAGTACAAAATAATCATCTTCAGGCAAATTTAATTAATACAATCATAAAATTAATTAAAATTAATAAAAAATAGCTTAAATTAAAATAAGCTTAAAGTAAATTCAAGTACTTTAATAAATAATAAAATAAATAAAATAACAGAATAAAAAAAATAATTAAGCACAAGTAGCACAAATATCTAGCCTTTGTACTTTTCTTTTTTAACCAGGCAGAACTAGAACAAACATGAACTCATAGAAACTCTGTGTGTGTTTGAGTCTGTGTAAATGTGACAAAACATGCAAAAACAAACATTTTTCCCAAAAAATCACCCAGTGATGTCATGAGATTGACGTGTACGCGGATAAAAGGGATAAAAGAAAAGTAACAGCTCAACGTAGCCTAATGTAGCGGAGTAAGAGGAACAGTTTCTCCTTCATAAATCTACTCAAGTAAAAGTAAAAAGTATAGTGATTCAAAACTACTCCTAAAAGTACAACATTTCTCAAAACTTACTCAAGTAAATGTAATGGAGTAAATGTAACTCGTTATTATACCCACCTCTGCACACAACCGACCTTAGCCCGGGTTAGGCTCATGGTCTGAGGCAGAACTGTGGCCCACGTCGGGCCCAAATGACCCCTTTTCTTCTTCTTTTTTGTTTTTAATCAACACACGGTAGGGAGCTGCTTTACTTTTCTGTGCTTCTTTGGCTCCCTTTCATTTTCTGTATTTATTTTGTTCTTGTCAACAAGTTAAGCTTAAAACAACTTTGGTACACGGTCAAGTCGCAGTCGGTCGACAGTGGAGTTTCCGGAAATGTAATGTTTAATTCATGAATATTCTTAGAAGTTTAAAAGCATGCTGACCATGCTTGCGGCCTGCCACATTATCTCATGATTTACACATGATTTATACATTTAGGGACTGGCTGAACTTGAGGCATAGCTGAAGTCAGAGGAGTGGAGAGAGGAAGTGGGACATCGAGAAGCCTTAACCAGAAAAATATCCTAATCAAAGACCAGCAGGCCAAAACCAAGGAAGCAGTCTCAGGTCACAAGTTCAACATATTTCTGTGACTTTGCTGTGAAGCTGCCCAGCCAAACCTCATCCCCACTCTGTAATAAAAATGCTGATTCCTCCTGTAGCTGGTGTTCAACTCTTTCTGCTTTCGTCCTGTGTGAAACATGCAGCGGTATGGCAGTTGCATTAACCATCCCGCTGCACATCCAGTGTGCGGTCAGCCAGAGGTTCCTGAACGCAGCTTTCCTTTACTGATGTAAGGGAAGTGAGTCCTGCTGGGAAAAAAATAACAACTTGAGTTCAAATGAACTGAGCTGAGACTGAATAAGCATCCTTTTAGACTTTTTCACACAGAGTCTTCCAGATGTGAGAGCCCTACATGGTGGGATATTGTTGAGATATATATATATATATATATATATATATATATATATATATATATATATGTGTGTGTATACACTTGCTTTATGCACGTGTACCATACCAGAGTGGTCCCTTTTTAATGGCACTATAATCTTCTCTACAATTTAGAGGTAAAAATAATAAAATGTTCAAGGTTAATAGCATGAGTTAATTTAGAAGTCTCTTCCCGATCTCCATTTCTGGAAACCTTTTTATTTGACGAAGTGAACTAATTCAGTCACAGGGGGGGAGTTAATGCAACAATAAAAGCTGTCAGATTACCCAGTGAGGAGCAGATGATATTTAAAGTTGATCTGCCATCCAAATACAACACTACTTTTACGAATTGAAATATCGTCAGAAAACCAAAGGAGACAAAGCAGCCAGAGTCCTATTGAACTGGTCGTCATATAAAAGGTCTTTAATGAGGAGATATGTTTGTGGGTTGCCACTAAATTGGCAGTACATGCTTTTACCAAAGGTAATAAAACAAGGAGAACATAAGTGTGTAAATGAATGTGGGAGCTGTGCTCGTACATCAGCCGTAACGTTGGAACACTTAAAACTTTTAACCCTTGTGATGTCTTTGGGTCAAAATGACCCAATTCTTCTATCCTTCTTTCCTCCTGCTCTCTCCTTCCTTCTCCCTTCCTTCTTTCCTCCCTTCCTTCCTTCTTTTCTCCCTTCCTTCTTTTTTCCCTTCCTTCCTTCTTTCCTCCCTTCCTTCATTCCTTCTTTTTCCATTCCTTCCTTCTTTCCTTCCTTCTTTTCTCCCTTCCTTCCTTCTTTTTCCATTCCTTCCTTCTTCCCTCTCTTCTTTCCTCCCTTCCTTCCTTCTTCCTTTCCTCCCTTCTTTCCTTCCTTCCTTCCTTCTTTTCTCTCTTCTTTCCTTCCTTCCTTCTTTTCTCCCTTCCTTTCTTTCTCCCTTCTTTCCTCCCTTCCTTCCTTCTTTTTTCCCTTCCTTCTTCCTTTCCTCCCTTCTTTCCTTCCTTCCTTCCTTCCTTCTTTTCTCCATTCCTTCCTTCCTTCTTTTCTCTCTTCTTTCCTTCCTTCCTTCTTTCTTTCCTTCCTTTCTCCCTTCTTTTCACCCTTCCTTCCATCCTTATTTTCTCCCTTCCTTCTTTCCTTCTTTTCATTCTTCCTTCCTCCTTTCCTCCCTTCTTCCCTTCCTCCCTCCTTGACCTGAAGACAGCACAAGGGTTAAAATGGACTGAGGGCTAACACGGGAGGCTTTAGAAGTGTGAGGTGATCATAGGGAGAAGGATCTTCAGCCGGCCGTGGGGCGTGGAGGGATGTTACCTCCATACTGAGCACCTTGATACGTTACCCTGACAACAAGAGCTTCACCTTCTCCAGGCTCTGTAGCCAAATCCTCTCCATCATATGTAGTTTTTCTGTCAAAACTCGGTGTACTTCATGTTTTACAGCCTCCAGGCAACGTAGTGATGACTGACCAACACCAACATGCTAGAAATGACAATAATTTGAAAAGCAAGTGCTGAAGGTTGAATTGCTCGGTTATTCTCCTTAGGTTAGTCGGTTAACTCACTAAGGAACCTTAATTGGTGAAAATATAAAAGTTGTCTTTTAAGGTAATGTTTATTAAAATTGAAGGCAGAATAGCAAATCACGCAAAAAGTATTTTCTACCAGGTGGTAGTTACCCCGCGTCCACGTGTATATGCTGGAAGTACGCAGCATCGTTGTCCCTTCTCTTTGAAGAGAGGGTCGACCTCGAGCTCAACTATGCTCAACTATTCATGCTAAGATACAATTGTCAGTTAAACAAATTGTGGCTACACCATGGATGTATTATATTAACTGGATACCAGACCGGAAAATGGCCGCCGTTCATTTCAATGGAATTTTCTCGCCTGGCGCTTACGCCGAAAAATATTTCTGACTTCCGGGTTTACTTCCGCGTTATTGGGCCCATAGAGCATGCGCAGTTGAGTCACCTCCCATGATGCTCTAGGGCCTCCCATCATGCCCCGGGGCAACATCAATGGCACCGACACGGCCGTGACGTCACAACCTGAAAGAGATTTTTCTTTGACTTTTCTGGCCGTTAGAAAACATTTTTGACGGATATAAAGTCCATGACTTAAAAATATAGAATACAAAGATTAGTAATTGCCGGTGATTACAGCTGGAGGTGTCCTGTGAACAGTTTTAGAGGCTTCTCTTTTACTATTGCGGTCTATGGGAAAAAAGCTTTCTGGACCCCATGGGATTTTTTGTTGCAGTACCGCGGCTGGACACTGGAAAAAATCGGCGTGCCTTCTGAGTGCGAGACCGGGGGCCTGGGCTACACAGCTAGTGCTAGTGGGGTAGGACAGTTGCAAAGCATGTGTCCTACTTGCGTAGCAACGGGAGAGAAATTTGATTGGTTATTTATGGTATGATGAAGGTACATGAGATGCCCCAACATTCGACGTTGCCTGTCATTACCATCTACATGCCTCCCGTTTTCCTCTTGTACAAGTTAAAGAGGTTTTAATCAATCAAGGATTCAAAATTTAGGTCAATAGGATAAACTCAAGCTTGTAATGTCCAAGAACAATGAAGCCAAGTATTAGTCAGTTTCAGCACCGCAAAGTTTAAGCAATGTAAGATTGTGGTATTTTTACATTTTATTACAAATAATACAACTACAATTTTATTTTAAACAAAAATCCTATTCCCACGAAGGGTGTTATTAAAAATGGCAACAAGGTGGAGAGGATTGACTTTTTATTATCAAGCTAAGCTCTACTGCGTCTGTAAGTGAGTTAGTCCTCTAAAGCTGCTGGTTACTTTGCAAACATGTCTCTCAAATATTTGAAATGATAAATTGCTCAAATGCTCACTAGCATTCTGAGTTTGTGTGAAGGCTGTGAAGCCGTTAACCGGTGGCTGAAAAAGTCTTTCTTTCGCCACACTTTGTTCTTATCACAGTTAGCCTTCTGGATTTTCAAAATGCTAAACTTTATGTTCATTTACTTGTTTTTCTTTCTATTCTTCCACCAGTTTGAGCTCTGTGTAGTTATGTACTAACCAATAGCGTAATGCTCATTAAAACCCTGGAATACTGGCCGATGTGAGCAGTCCAGCATGCTGGCCAAGTCTTGGTTACCCAGCGCTAGCTATTTGGTCCAGTTTTGGAAACACAGTTAAGACGAATATTCGCTCGACCTACCGAAAACATGTGTTATGACCTGAAATTGTGAAAGCTGTGAAATCATTTGAGTAATCATTTGAGTCATTTGCAACAGCGGCAGCAGCAGTCACAAACATATGTCCAAAACTGAAGGTGTTTCCGTCCAGCTCTTCAAAGTCAGGATCTTCTTTTTTGTTTTGAAAAGAAGTTTTCCGGTACGAGATATGGGGATACAGATGAGAACTAGGAAAGTTGCACTCTTGCAGAGAAAAACACTGTTTAGCTGAAACATAGCGGTACCTTCAGCACAAATTCAGAGTTGTCTCTTGTTTTGCAAAAGGGTGTAATGGAAATCCACCTGGAGGGAAAGGCTCTGTAGCTACATGATTGCGCCTAGAGACAACTTCTGTTGTAATAGACGCTATATAAATAATTGAATTGAATTGAATTGCATGAAGTTAACTTTAGACAATGTAGCTTAGTGCAACATTTGATTTACCCCAGATGTAGATGTCTTAAAGCAGCACAATGTAACTTTTCCACCTTAATATAATATTTCCAGAGTCATTGTGATGGTACATCAACTTACAACAGGTTTAATGAACCTCTGTCATGGTCTGAGGTAGGGCTGGGCGATATGGACCAAAAGTCATATCTCGATATTTTCTAGCTGAATGGCGATACTCGATATATATCGATATTTTTTCTGTGCCATAATTGGGGTTTCCCCCAAAGCATTATAGCATAGCATCTCTGTTAGCTTCATCTTTTTCTGAGGCAAACCCTTAAAAAAACAGTCAGTTTTAATACAAAGCCTCGTGCCAAAAGTCACACAGGTTCCTTTATTAACAGAGGTCTGCACAATATCAAAATGTATAAAACAAATGAAATAAAAATAAACTGCCTGCATATATAGAATAAAAATGCTTATTGAATAAAATAAAACAAATATCCCTTTCCTGCATAACAATTAAATTAAAATACACTGCAATTAATACAATGTAGACAGTAACAGGCAGACTTTTCCACTGAGGTTGACAATTGTGCAAATAAAACATTTGTGCAAATCTCAAATAAAACATTCAAGTCAAGTTTTTTTTTTTTTTAAATCGATATAAACGATATTGTCTCGTGCCATATCGCGTTTGAAAATATATCGATATATATTAAAATCTCGATATATCACCCAGCCCTAGTCTGAGGGGTCTGTATCACCTTCACTGGCACTATGTAACTTTGAGGTGGATGGTAGGAACCCTTCCACACTACTGGTAAAGCACTACCGCTTTTGTCCAAAGGAGCCGCCAAACTCAACAAAAGCTGAAAGTTACATTGTGCTGCCGGTAAAGGTTGTCTCTGGTAAGAAGAAATCCACTGATAAGTGAAAAAAGGGAGTGTCAAAGTTGAACGGAGGTGGCGAAAGACTAGACTCCAGGTTCACTATGATATCTCTAAAGATAGACTTCACAGATATAATCTACAACTGAGGAATTCAAGGGCTAATAATCGTTTTCTGAAATCATCAACAAAAACATCAGTAACAGTCGTGCCTTGTTTACTACGGTGGACCGGTTAACAAACCCTCCTGCGTCAGCAGCATCTCAACTCCACTCTACAAAGGCCTGCAATCAATTTGACAACTTGTTTACTGAGAAAATCCAGAAGAATAGAAAAGCAGTCAGTGCATATATATCAAGTTCAGCAACAGTGCTGTCTCCAATTACAAGCAATTTGGACAAAATGACATAATTGTATCCATTTAACCACAAAAACCTGGAGAATATTATGGATCAGCTGAACTCATCCTCCTGTTGTCTCCATATTTTACCCACAGCTTTCTTCAAGACAGTTTTACCCACCATGGCCTCTGATGTGATTCAAATAGTAAACTTGTCAGGTGTTTTCCCCCAGACCTTGAAGACCTTGAAGGCAGCAGTCATCAACCCACTACTGAAAAAGAACAACCTGGACAAGTTGCTAATGCAAAATTATAGAGCCATCTCAAATGTTCCGTTCATCCGTAAGGTTATTGAAAAAGCTCTGTTTTGACAGTTAAATACTTTCTTAACAACCCCTTTGAAGTCTTCCAGACAGGTTTTGACGTCCACATAAATACAGACTGTGGAAGAACCGCAGTGCTGGTATTATCGGACCTCAGCGCAGCATTTGACCGTGGTTTATTACTACAGCCACTGGAGAATTGGGTGGGACTCTCTGGCACAGCACTTGACTGGTTTGAGTCTCACTGAAAGGCAGTGGTGGACAGTAACGGAGTAAATTTACTTGAGTACTGTACTTAAGTACATATCCAGAGGATTTGTACTTTACTTGAGTATTAGATTTCTTTGGTACTTATTACTCTTACTTGAATACATTTCCAGGACAAATATTTTTACTTTTACTCAAGTAAATTTCTAAGAAGGCTGAAAAGTACTCGTTACTTTCAGGTCTGCTCTTTTTTCTTCTTCCCTAAAATCCTATTGGACACAAGCTGTTTTTGTCAAAGGAGGAGACCTATCACAGTGCACGCTCTCCACTGGGATGTACGTAAAGCGGAAATACGTCAAGCCTCCTCAAAACGATACCGCCAAAGTAGCCTGCGTTTGTCAAGACAGAACCGCAACAAGTCAAGACAACAATGGCTACGCCTGCGTCAGGAGAAGAAAGACAATCCGCTGAGTCGTCTGAGTCTGATAATGAGCCGGACTCGGAGCAGGGACTTCCACAAAATCCTTGGCTGTATCTTAACTCAATGTTTGAGTTCGACCGAGTAAAAAACGAGGGCACAGACAAACCACAGACATTTATTTTCAAATGTTTATTGTGTCTGCCGAAGCAGAACTACCTCTCTGCTTTCAACAACTCAACATCAAATTCTCAGAAACAAGAGTTAAAAGATCCTTAAATTAATTTAGAAAAAATATAGTAATTTACTAATGTGGAAAATAAGAAATTACTCTTACTCTTACTTTTACTTAAAGTAAATTTAAAAGCATTTACTTTTGGATACTTAAGTACCTTTACAAGCAAGTACTTTTCTACTCTTACTCGAGTAATATTTTGACTGAGCTACTTTTACTTGTAACGGAGTACATTTTGACCAGTAGTATTTGTACTCTTACTCAAGTACTGGGGTCGAGTACTCTGTCCACCTCTGCTGAAAGGACAGGGACTTCTTGGTGTTGATAGGTAACTTTACCTCGGAATCAACAAAAATGACAGGCTGCGTCTCCAGCTACTTCATTAAATCGGTCATGTTTAGGACGCGCCGTGGACTCCACAGGGTTACTATCCCCACCATGAAAAGATAGATGAAAGTGAAATTATATCAACCAACCATTCAGAAATGTCCAGTGCAAGCCTTAATTGGCAAACTTCTTCAGTGGGCTCATATTCTTTCGGGTCCGACTCCGGTGTTCTGCTAATCTTTGCTACCTGCCAGAAAATGCTACTTTGTGGTTCTGCGCATGCGCACAGTGGATTTTCAAAGTTTGATTGGCACGTCCATGATTTCTTGCACGATGTAAAATGGATAATATGGGATGTTGAGTATTTGATCCTTCAAAATACACTACCTATGACATGAATTGCATTACACTTTGTGAACATTATACAATAAAGAGAAAAAAAACAATTCCATGGCTTTTGATATTCATTCAGTCATTCGCCTTTATTTAACCAGGCAGGTCATTAAGAACACATTCTTATTTACAATGACGGCCTGGCAAGCGACAAGGACCACTTGAGGGGGAAAAGCAGTGGTTTAGGGAGTAAAACACAGTAAAATTGTAGCTCTACAAAGGTAGAAAACCATTAGGTAGCATTTTTTTGGCAAAGCAGCAGAAATTGTCAGAACACCGGTTCAAATTGAAGGGAAATGCAACAAAACGGCTTGATTTTATGAGCAGCCGATTTTGAGGAGGTAAAAAAGTAACTTTTCATTAAGAGCCTAAAGAATCATTTGACCTTATGGTAAATGGGCATCCGATAACCTGTTTAAAAACATTTTTTTTACAGCTGCCTTTGACCGAATTGTTTAAACCAGTGATTCTTAACCATAGGGCCGCGGCCCACACTTGGGCCGCGAGCGCCATCTAGTGGGCCGCCAAAAAAAATTCAGTTTTGTACGTGTGGGCCGCGAGGGCCGCGGGACTGCATAGCAACTCCCAACCAAATGAGGAGAAGAAGACACTCAGCTAGCTGTACGTGTAATAGTAAGAGAAATGGTGTGTCTTTACAGAGAAAATCCTTCATTTTGCACAGAGTAGGTTTAGATCCGCCAGGATCAGGGATCGATTACTTGGGTCTGCGCCCAGAGCGAGCGAGCGCGGCGTCATCATTTATCCCGGCGCGTCCCCGCGGCCGGGGAGGTCGGCTGAGGCTGCCGCTCGGGCGGTGGGCTCCGTCGTTACTGCTGAAGGATGGTAGATGTAGATGCGTGGGCTGTCGTGTCTGCTGGACTGGACTGTTCGGGCTTTCGAAAAAGCATCAGAAAGTAACTGCTGCAGCGCGACCAGAGAGCTGCGGTGCGGGCTGTGCACGTCGCAGCTGACCAGGCTCGGATGAACCCGACACACTGAGTCCTGACAACTTATTAATGTAAATAACTTAAAGTAAAATCAAACTAAGTTTTGTCCTCGCTGTATTTTTAAATATGCAACCCGGAATGGACAAATTCATCCTGTTCAGTCTTCCCACTGGGACAAAACCAGTGTCTCATACGTTCAGAGACCGTGGCGTTCAAAGTGCGAAAGTGAAACACCACTGAAACAAAACACAAAGTTTTTCATCAAACATATCCACTCAAGTCTGAACTGAAGTCACAGAAAAATAAGCTGAGCATCTTAAAACATCCATGTTTGGGTCCAGATACAGCTGTGAAGCAGCTTTCTCCACAGTGAACATAATTAAAACTAAATATCGTTTCAGGCTCATCAATGAGCACCTCCACATGAGAACCTGAACCTGAACCTTAAATTGTTAAGATGTGTTTATATTAATTTAGTATAAAAATGTGTTGAGACAATTAACAAAGAAAAGGGGAAATTCAAACTGCTGGTAGAGAAATAAAATAAGATAGCATTTGAAAAATAAAATAAAATCTACTTTATTTTTAAGAGAAAAAAATATGTTTAATTCAAGTTAAACATGTTAATTGGCAAATATGTACTTTTTTAATATAACAGTCAGATGCAGATGTTGATACAACTATGAGGCTACTTGAATATATATACACACACACACACATATATATATATATATATATATATATATATATATATATATATATATATATATATATATATATATATATATATATATATATATATATATATATATATATTATGATGTTCTGGACCTTTGCTTGAGTAAATTTTCTCTAAATGGACCTCTTAAAGTTGAATACCCCTGCTATACAGTGTTTATATTTAATGGGCCCCGGGCCACTCTGTACTGAAAAAATTGGGCCCCAAGGTCAGAAAGGTTAAGAACCCCTGGTTTAAACCATTCTGAATTTAAATCCAAACAATGTTCATTTCTACATAATAACTCCAGCGAAAGGCTGCAAAATGTTTCTTAATGCCACTGCCCTGTAACTTATATTATAACAAAGCCATCCCTGAAAATAGCAATCAACCTCTTACATGATAAAACCAGCCAATTCCCTTTAAGACTTTTAAACACCTTTTTAATGGAGGGACAATATGTAAAAATACTGTTGTTAAAGCGTGATAGTATAATTTACTCTAACTCATTTCCCTTCCTTTTCAGGCACTGGCTGCAGTCCAGATTTACTCTTCTTCCTGTGTGCCATGTACGCTCCCATCTGTACCATCGACTTCCAGCACGAGCCCATCAAGCCCTGCAAGGCGGTGTGCGAGCGGGCCAAGGCCGGGTGTGAGCCGGTGATGAAGCGCTACAACCACAGCTGGCCCGACAGCCTGGCCTGCAACGAGCTGCCGCTGTACGACCGGGGCGTCTGCATCTCCCCGGAGGCCATCGTCAAGGCAGAGGGGCCGGGTAAGTCCGTCAGTTGATGTCAGTAGTAGGGATGGGCGGTATGGACTAAAAAATGTATCACAATAATTTCTGGCATTTATCCCGATAACGATAAAAATGGCGATTAAAAAAAAATACCAATTCAACTCCATCTTTTTAACTATAAATCTATCACCACATTCAGTCTTTGGAGGCCCCAAAACACTGCTCTAAAAGAATACTAAATGCTACTAAACTACACCAATTATTACTAGGGGTGGGTATTGGGAAGGACCTCACGATACGATACGCATCACGATACTTGAGCCACGATACGATACACATTGCGATATCCCGATTATGCGATATCCCGATTATTATATTCTACATAGTTCACCGAAAAATTTAAAAATGCATTACACATCTTAAAATCCAAGTTGTATATATGTACATCAGATGATTGTGATGGATCTTAAAATCCGAGTTGCACGTTCATCAGATTATAGTGACAATTCATGGGACAAACTGAGTCAAAACAATGTTTTATTATAACTATACAAGCTAAAGTTACAACATATTTGTATATGTTTTTCATATTATTTACATCGTATGAAATTAACATTAAATTTAGCATGAGGTTGCTTTAATTATGTGGCAAATGATAATAAACACAAGAAAGATGGGTACTAAAACCAAGGACAGACACAGTGATCAGTCAGTATAGATATAAATCCAGGAATAAATAAACCTCTGTCCATTATTTTTCATTTTTTAAGGACAGGCAATTGTGTTATATAAAAAATAAATTATAAAATGAAATAAAACGTGAAATAAAACCTGAGCTCAGTGCAGGGCCCTCCCAGGGTTGGTAGAGAGTGGCAATGCCCAGGACTGTCACTTAGGTAGGAGCACTGGGTGATATAATGGGAAAAAGATCGGGGATAAAAAAAAAAAAAAAAAAAAAAAAAATCGATATTCAAATTTTGAATATCGATATTGAATCGGCTGGAAAAGTATCGCGATATATTGCCATATCGATATTTTTGCCCACCCCTAATTATTACACTACTCTGGTGGAGACCTCAGCAGCAGCTGTTATATATAATAATATATAATGTAAAATATATAATAAATGACTTGTATTGCCATCCTTTGCACTCACTGTTTTTTGCAGACTCTGCATATAATAGATGATGTTTGCTCCTCGTCACTCTTTTTAAATCCAGATAATGGAGCTGGAGCCTCGTTTAACAACGAACTCCTCGCTCTCAGATCCGCCTTCCGCCATGTTTGTTAAGGCTGATTTATGGTTCTGCGTTAAATCGACGCAGAGCCTACGGCGTAGGGTACGTGGCGACAAGCACCGTACGTTGCGTGTCGCCGCGTACCCTACGTGAGAAGACTGTAGGCCTCACTGTCAGTTTGTGCAAGATGGCAGCTATGATCATTATCAGCTGTTTCGTAGCTTCTATTATTACGAGCAAAGGATGCCAAGTTCAGAACAAGGTTTAGCTAACAGCATCATGTTACCACTTGATAACAATGTCAACCCAAAGACCTTAGTTATGGATTACTTAGGCTGCGTCCCAATACTCCCCCTCGCCCTAGTTTTCTTCACTAACCCTAACTTTTGCGCGTTCCCGTGAAGGTAGTGGTGTCCCAATCCCTCTTTTCACCTAGGGGGAGGGGGCATAACGAGGGCTAGGGGCTGAGAATAGCCCCTTCAAATCGAGGGTTTGCAGATGCTCACTTGGCGAGCGAGGGGGTATGAACATTTCCCAGAATGCTTTTCGTCGTCATTTGCGGACTGAATCAAAAAAAAAAACATGGCGGACATTTCTTATTTTTTTGGGAATAAAATCAATATTTTGAGTTAGTTTCTGCATAAAAATGCATTTTGATTACATTTCTCGGCGCAAACCAATATTTTACTTTCATAATATTCACTCAGTGAATGTACATAATCCCTTTTTTGTTCGCTAAGATCGCGCCGGAATATGGTTACGTAACCTACGTAAGCGACGCCGTAGGTTACGTAAGCTACGCCATAGGCTGCGTCTATTTAACGCGGACCCAAACTCCGGAGCCGGCAGACAGATCTCTAAATTTCGGAGCAAATTTCTTAACAGGCGTAGCTACAACTGTTAGATTTCATCTATTAAACCAACATCTTCCTAAATGATTTATTTCAGCCAGCGTAATTCTCAACAGAGCTGCGTCCCAGGAGAGAGTTTCTCTCCCGGGACGACGCAGCAGCTTGACCCGGCGGACACGTCTGTTCTCGGGCTGTGAGCTGAGGCTGCTCCCCGGGGGCGGCGGCTCTTCTCATCTCCCAAAACATCGGGTCAAATTTCTTAACAGGCGTTATTTGAATAAAAAATTATAAATATAAAAAAAAAAAAAAAAAAAAAAAAAACAGGCGTTATTTGGATAACCTTAAGATCCGCAACCTGGGCTCAGCCCAGGTTGCGGATCTTAAGGTTACCTTTATGCCTGAAAAAATATTAAAACTTAATAAAGTGCCATATTAACAGCGCTACAGCTGAAATTAAAACAGCTTTTGGCTCTCAGCTTCCTGATCAGGTTAGGGATGAAAACGAGGGGGAGTAGGAGAAATGGGACAGGCACCTGGGCCAAGTGCCCTAGATCTCAAGTGCCCTAAAATCTCCCCCTTCTTTTTTAGGGGTTAGGGAAGAAAAGAAGTGCGAGTGGAGAAAAGAAGGGGGAGTATTGAGATTGGGCCTTAAAAGTGAACGCAGATGCTGGGATTTACCTCAGAGGGTCCCGTAATGAACTCTTTCACTGAACGAGGAAATGTCCAGTCATACCTGAAACCATAAAAGATTTTGTAAGAAAAAGGTTTCAAATAAAGTTTGTAGGACTTCATACAAGTACTCGGGGAACTGGGGATTACTAACTGACACCTCACATGTCGGTGGTTCAGTAGGAGTTGCAACTTCTTCAGTGGCAGAAGTTTTTCAGGCAACTTGTCTCTTTTATTGTTGGTTTGATAAATGTGCCGAGCCTAGCCGAGCCTTATCAGCGTTTCTAACTCTGTTTCTGTTCCCTCACAAACAGATAACGTGAGTCATTTCCCTTCTGATTTAACTCCCACTGACTTTCTCAAAGAGCTCCTTGATTCGAGCGGCCCACTCGTTTTTACCCTCAATAAAACCCTCACTGTCCTCTGCGTCTCCGAACGGGCCCAGGACAGCAAGTCCTGAAAAAAAAAACCCAACTCATTCCAGCAGGGCTTTGGGATTTTCCCTCGCCGTGATTTGTTGATTTGTTGAGGTTCAGACGGGCTGGGCCGTTTAAGTCTTTCCAGTGACTTTTCTGTGAAACTCTGGTTTGCATGTTGCTCTTCAGAAACTGGTTTCCTGTTGGAAAGAAGGCACCGGGAGTCTGGGTGATCTTCACTTCCAACAAAAGCATCAGATATGCAGCAGTGGAAGGTCATCTTGGCACACTTGGATATTTTTCTTGAGTGTGTGAGAATAAGAGCTGGTCCAGTGGAGCAGCAAAACACTTAAACTCATAATTCAATACTTTACAGATCACACATAAAATCATGACACTCCCTTGACATTGCACAGGTCCTTGTTGTGCTTCCAAAGACGCTTCCACCAGGAAGGGTCTGGACGGAGAAGGAGGGAGGGCGTCCTGGAGTGTCTGCTACTTATCCTTGGGGCTGTTTTTACACAGATGCCATCCCACCAGACTGGTATCTGGGGGGTTTTAAAGTCCAAATGAGCTCATCCAGCTCTTTGTTGTGTGCTTTTTTAGATTTGTGGCAAGTGACTGACAGTCATCTGTCAGGCTAACGTCTATTCCTGTGACCTGTAATCTAATCTACAGTCTTCATTACAGCATGAGCAAGAGATGCAGTGACTTTTCTCCAAAACCTCAAGATCATTTCTCAAGAGCTTTTTTGTTTCCAGTGAGTTTTCTTTATGTTCAGATTGTGACTGCTGCGTCTCTGTGTTTCTAGATCATTACAACCAGGACCCAAGCAGATGTAACCCAGGTGAGGCTTTCTGCTTTCATCTTCCATCCTCCCTAAGCTGGGATCAAGTTCCCAGAAGCAAACAGTCTGTATTAGTGACTTGATTTACAACTTAAATGTACAGGCTTTGCACTTGTAGGACGACTGACCGCCAGTGCTTCAGGAGGGACATAAACATCTGAGTTTTAGTCTCAGACTTCAACAATTACATCAGCCAGTATGGGTCGCATTCAGAGGTGTCAAGTAACGAAGTACAAATACTTCGTTACCTTACTTAAGTAGAAATTTTGGTTATCTATACTTCACTGGAGTAATTATTTTTCAGACAACTTTTTACTTTTACTCCTTACATTTTCACACAATTATCTGTACTTTTTACTCCTTACATTTTAAAAACAGCCTCGTTACTCTATTTCATTTCGGCCTTTAAAAAAAACTATCCAGTTAAATTGCTCCATCCGGATAGAGTGAATTTGGTTGTGGTTGTTTCAGATGTTCTTGTCCAGTTTTGTTCTTACATCCGTTCCCTCAGATTCCTGCAACTAAACTTGGATGTTCATTCCAATAAAGGTTAGGATAAATGATAACATGCCTCTGAAGTTTGACTTTTTGCACCATTACAATACTTATAGGCAACTAGTCATCATATCTCCTGCTCTCTGAAACACATGTTAATGCTCAATAGTACACATATATGCTTCTTTAATATATTTGCATTATACTAAGATGCATTCATTTTCAATGGCTTTTGACCTTAATTACTTTTTCCCCCCTTACATTACCTTTACTTTTATACTTTAATTAGTTTTAAAACCAGTACTTTTATACTTTTACTTGAGTAAAAAACTTGAGTTGATACTTCAACTTCTACAGGAGTATTTTTAAACTCTAGTATCTATACTTCTACCTGAGTAATGAATGTGAATAGTTTTGACACCTCTGTTTGCATTTAAGGACCTGGGATAAACATGTCGAATATTTAATGCACATTCTTTGGAGAACAAGTTAAGAGTAAGACAAAAAAGTGTGGGCTAGGTATGAGTCTAATCATGAGCAGCAGGACTTAGGGACATTTATTTACAGAGAGCCACTATGCCAAAACGTCACAAGCTTTAAAAGGGAAAAAGCAGGATATTATGAGCTGGCCAAGAATGGTGGCCGGCTTGAATCCAACTAAATAACTTCATCAGAGCCTCACAACCTCTTCAGAGAAAAGAGATTAAAGACCAGCTGAAAGTTTACATGACATCTCACGTGGAATAGAAGTCTTGTCGTGAAAATAATGGACGGGGGAAGTATTTGGCAAAAGGGTTTTGGTTAAATGGAGTTTGGCTGAGCCGTCAAGTATTACATGGATTTTACTGTAGTTTATCCAAACTTTAAATTTTAAATGTGCAACAAGGGCAAGTATCTACTTGTTGAACTTTAAATAACATGATTTAGAGGTGATCGTTTCCATTTACTTGGAGGTTTGCTCACTATATTGCTACTGCATGCTGATCACACTTTGTCTTTAAACCAGTTAAACTACAAATTTAATTTCATCTGGGTTTTATCCTCCGCCAGAAGCCAGTCCTGACTTTCCTATGGACTCCAATAACTTTCACTGCCGGGGGCCAAATGGAGGTAAGGAAGTCCGTCTCCACCTCTCTCCCACTCAGGTTCTCCAGAAAAGAGACTTCCACAGCAGAATATTAATGTCGTCCTCAAGACGTGTATGAATCTGACAGCACCATTTCTTTTGATGACAAAATACATATTTTAGTGTGAGCATATTTAAGATTGTTAAAATGTCCCAAATGGAAATGATAAAGGTGTTTCCTGTTTTACTGCGTATGTTATCTTGTCACACAACAGTTTGGCGGACCCAGACACCAGCGAGCCACCACTTGAGATGTTTCTCATCTAACCTGAATACTGATTGGCTCATTTAATCCAAACTACAGTCAGGAGATACCACCTGACTGTAGTTTACATTTGGGTTGTAATTCTAATAAAAGGTTCATCTAATACGTGTGTTTGTGTGCTTGTGTAGATCGCTGCAAATGCAAGACTGTCAAAATGGCTCAGAAGACCTACATAAGGAACAACTACAACTACGGTGAGCCTTCTGAGACAAAGCCTGCAAACTCGGCCCGCTTTTGTCAACATTCACCTTTTGAATTAAAATGTCCTTGATATGGATTGTGTATCAAAGATAAGAGCATCGCTTTGTTCCCATTACATGGTGAAATGAAAGCACTTTTCAGTGCAAGGTAATGTCACAGCAAACTTCACCGGTCTCCAACGACAAATTATCATTAGAGACGCTTTAAGTAAGAAGTTGCTTAACAGTTTAGCAACCGCTTACTTGCACATGTTGCTCTTCCACCATTTTTTATTATTAATAAACCTTTATTTCATCAGGCAAGCAATTAAGAATAAGTTCCTATTTACAAATGCGGCCTGAGGCCAAGGAGCAAAGGCTCTTAAAAGACGTGTTATGGCGAGAATGCTCTCCAATACATGAATGACATTTTGATTTAAGCGTATGTCGCCAGAAAGCAACATGGGTTTACAGGCACGCAACAGAAAACACAAAAAATAGTTCAATACAACCTCACAGTGATATATAGCATCATCGTGGTGTCATGTTGAGCCTTTAAACCAGCGGTGTCGAACTCATTTCACATCTTGGGCCGGACAAGTGGGCCGGAGCATTAAAATTATACCCTACATGCTATATTATAGCATGTATGGAAGTCGCACTCAAAATATCATGTCTTTCCTTTGTTTTGGTGTAAAAAAGCGCAAGAACATTAGGAAAATGTTGAAATTCAATGAACATTCCTTTTACAAAACATTTCATGGAACACCTCATATTTCCTTAGACAAATGTGCAATTTACTTTTATCATTCACATATATGCATTGCAACTGATCCCACTGATTGTGCAAAGGCACAAAACTTTAACAATTAATTGGTATTGAAAAATATAGTAATGCACTTTAAGATTAAATGAGATTTATAAAGAAGCAGATGGCGCATTGATACCTCTGTTGTATTCTACTTTGATCAAAACAGTGTGCCCCCTAGCAGATAATACATGAATTGCATCTTATTAAAAATTTGAATTCCATGTCTTTTATGCATTTTTTCGCTTTTGAATTATCCCGCGGGCCTGATCGAACCTCCTTGGGGGCCGGTTCCGGCCCGCGGGCCGTATGTTTGACACCCCTGCTTTAAACGTTGCGTATTCACACAGCAGTCATTAGCTCCCATTGCAGCCCTGTCATTCCGCCTCAAGGCAATGCAGCCCAGAACAAAATGTCCCTCCGTTGCGCCGCTTGTGCCCTTCACACGGCACAGCGGGGCAGAATAAAGGTGCGACGGGGGCAGAATGAACTGGCTGTGTGAGGTAAGACCTCAGCCGTGGCGGGACTTTGAGAGAGTTGTGCATAATCCGATGCCTGCAGACCTCAACAGACCTAAACAACATTGCAGAGAAGAGCAGACCCAAATGTCTCCTCATCACTATGAGAGGCTGGTGACGTCAGCAGGCAAACAGGACATCAAGTCATTGAGGTGATTCTACAGAACACTGATTCCTGGGATGTAATACGTTTTTCCAAACGGGGCTTTTACATTTTGGCTTAATTGAATTTTCTTCATTTGTGTCACCTTAAGACCTTTTTTTTCATGTCCTGATTCTTAAAAGCTAAAAATTGAAAGCCTGAACTCTGAAAAATACACTCACCAAATACGTCACCAAAATGTTAAGTTTGGAAAATGCAGAAGTCATTTACAGATGGATTTGTTTATTGTGTCTAGGTCAAATTAAACCAAGTCTGCTCTTTAAGGAAAGACACATTTGACTCCAATTAAGTTAAAGCATCACGAGAAGCCCTACGTAATGTATTTAGACTAAATAGAAAAACACAAAAGTCCTTCTAATCAAGCTAATTGTAATACGGTGTTGTATTATTGGCTGAAACTTCTGCATAATTGTGCCGATGAGGATGCTAAGAAAGACAGAAACGGATCCAAGAATCATGAGTCTGAACACACTTTGTACCCTTCGTTGGGCTCTGCTCAAATATGTAATTAAATATCTTTTAAATATTATTGAACTCTTCAGTGGATTCTTTCCCTCTGAGCTGTTTTCCTCCCTCATGTAGAGTTAAATACCATGGCGCACAAGCGATTAGCTTCAGGAGATTGAATCAAAGCAAACTTGACCAGAGCGGGCGTTCCAGATGATCGTAGTGCCCAGGCATGATTTGGCAAATTCCAGACAGATTTCCATGTGGACTTCACTAATGCTTCTGGAAAGCTTTAGATTTCTTCCAGCCATCATTAGAGGAGACCTCACATTCAAAGAATTCAGAAATTATTGAAACGGAGCAGTTTATTGAAATATTACGAGTGCAAAGGTGGTTTTCATTACCGTTGGAACTGTTTTTCTCACTTTGCAGTGGATTTGTCTGCAGACCACAACCTGCCACTCCAGTGTCACCGATCCTGCTGCACTTTCCTTCATCTCTGCAGCCTCTTGTGCTTTTCTTAGTGACGACATGTCGTACATTAGGTTTAAAAGACAAACAAACAGAATTTGCGTGTTTCTGTTTGAGCTTTTATCTACATCAGGGGTCGGCAACCCGCGGCTCCAGAGCCTCATGCGGCTCTTTAGCGCTGCCCTAGTGGCTCCTGGAGCTTTTTCAAAAATGTTTGACCTTTTTTTTCCTTTTTTTTTCTTTTTTTCTTTTTTTTCTATTTTTCTTCTGTTTTTCTTTTTTTTGTCTTTTTTTCTTCCTTTTTCCTTTCCTTTTTAATCTCAACATTTCTACTTTTTTCTCGACATTTCGACTTTTTTCTCGACATTTTGACTTTTTTCTTGACATTTCGACTATTTTCTCGAGATTTCAAATTTTTTCTCAACATTTCAACTCTTTTCTCGACATTTCGACTATTTTCTCGAGATTGTACTTCAACATTAATCTCGACATTTCGACTTTTTTCTCGAAATTTCAAATTTCTTCTCGACATTTCGACTTTTTTCTCGAAATTTTGACTTTTTTCTCGACATTTCAAATTTTTTCTCAACATTTTGACTTTTTTCTCGAAATTTTGACTTTTTTCTTGACATTTCGACTTTTTTCTCAACATTTCAACTTTTTTCTCAACATTTCGCCTTTCGCCATTTGCCTTCATTCTAAGGCTTATACAAGACTTTTCATTTTTTGCGGCTCCAGTAGAGCTGGGTATCATCACTGACCTCCCGATACGATACGATTCCGATACACTAGGTCCCAAGACGATACGATTTACGATACGATTCGATACGATATCGATATTCTGGTTACAATAAGGGAATAACATGATCCTTCCACGCGCCACGTCCGGCCAGAGAAACCCCACCCTGCCTGGTGAAAAGAAGCAGCCTGCGCACTCCTCAAGTAAGGAGGAGACTTGAGCTCAATGCAGGGCCTCCCGGGGTTGGTAGATGGAGCAATGCCCAGGACTGACTTAGGTAGGAGCACTGGGTGATAAAATGGGGGGAAAAATCTGGATTTAAAAAAAAAAATATATATATATTTTTTTTTTTTTTTTTTTTTTTTTAAATCGATACTTGGATTTATGTATCGATAATCGTTCCTACACATGCATATCGATAAAATATCGATATATCGATATTTTTAACCCACCCCTAGGCTCCAGACATATTTGTTTTTCGTGTTTTTGGTCCAATATGGCTCTTTCAACATTTTGGGTTGCCGACCCCTGATCTACATCCACCAAGGCCGTATTCTCTCAGAGGGGGAAAACCCGAGTCTCAGCTGTGAAAGATTTCCAACCATGAGGCTTTTTTGGATGTTCAGATTCTTGGCTTTCTCTGCTGGTTTGTGGTAAATAAAGGGGACATGGGGGATTCCAACCACGGGCCCGGCGACCTGAAATACACACCAGACATCTCAAAGTCTGACAAATTAATAACGCAGGAGAAGCGGAGACGTTTGCAGTCATCACCTGAGCTCAGACAGAGCTTGGCTTCGAAACAGACAAAAAAACGAAACCTCAAAAAGTCCTGTTTGCAGCCGTCGGTGATTTTTATGAAATAATTCATGTTATATGGAGCAGTTTATATGGGAATGTTAATAACTGTCTTAATACTCCTTTGGTTTGAAACCTCAGGAGTTCCTTCCAGACCTCTGCACGAAGATCTCGGCTTATGTTCAGGCTTTTAAGGGATTAGCTTACTGGAAACATAATGTTCACCAGTCGTCACTGTCTGACTCTCCTTTGATGCTCCATGCGTTTCTGCCATAGACGGGTCTGGCCTGTTCGCTGGGCCGGTCCAGCACACGCACCGCTTTCCTTCAAGCTAGACCGCTGGAAGTCGTGCAGAGGAAGATCTGGCAGCGTCCGTGTGAGATGACACAAACTCAGCAGGAGACGTCACCTCGGTGGCGGTTTAGGACGATGTGCACATCCACATCCATAGTTTCTGGACAAATCCATGTCCGTCATGCTGTGGACGCTGATCCACCCCCGTGTTACCTCAGCTCTGGGTTCTGCATCCTTTGCTTGTAACGGTCTCCATGGTGTTTCTCTCTTTTCCCACATAGAAGCCAATGCCTGTTTTTTCCTAAATGGAAACTCGCATTTGTCTCCCACAACAACACTATCTGCATTTGAGACAAGCTTGTGTACAGTTCTGTGTCGGTGCATATTACAGTTCCAGGCTACATTTCTGGATGTAATAGAAGACTCTTGCGTGACAGTAGAAGACAGGGAATATGATTAAACATTGCTCATGTTGCTATGATACAGGGCTCTGCTTGGAAAATATACAGGACTGTCTCAGAAAATTAGAATATTGTGATCAAGTTCTTTTATTTTCTGTAATGCAATTAAAGATTCCCAGAATATTCAAATTTTTTGAGATAGGATATTTGAGTTCTCTTAAGCTGTAAGCCATGATCAGCAATATTAAAATAATAAAAGGCTTGCAATATTTCAGTTGATTTGTAATGAATCCAGAATGTATGACATTTTTGTTTTTGTAATTGCATTACAGAAAATCACCATATTCTAATTTTCTGAGACAGTCCTGTATATCATAGCATTCAGATGGCCATGCACCTATGGAGGTTTGCAAACTGACCTCTAAAGCCGGGCATACACACGATTGTCGGCTCATTTTGAACCAATTTTCCAGTCGTGCGACTATTTTTTTGATCGGGCCAGATTTTGACCCAATCGTTGGTCGTGCATCGTGCAGTGTACGTGGGGTAACGATAAGAAATTAACACCTCACGACGAACTCCCGATCACGAATCGTGTGCTCGCAAGAAAATCAAACGTGTTTGAAATCCTGGTCGCTCCTCGGGAAGGAATCGCACAGTTGAAGCAGCTACGACCCGACTGGACTCATCCTTTCGCAGAGAGCATCCGCAATCTCTGATGTCACGTCAAAAACTATTATTTGTAGTTTAAAGTGTTGCAAATTCACATTACAAATCCTGTTTTAATAGCAGAAAAAGAAAGACTGTACTTCCCACGTCTTCCATGTCCAAACATGACGTTGTCTTATATGTTTTGATTTATCGCCACACAGAATGGCACAAATTGCCAAGGCAGCGCGTTTGTTCTTGCTGAGCATCTTTGGTGACTCCCACTTTGGGGTTCCTGTTTTTCTACTTCTTTTTGACGTTGCAGTTCCAGTAACAGAAGTCCGACGTGAGGATTATGAACGTATAGTGTGAGCAGACGGGTCGCATCAGAGCATCAGGTCGTACAGTGTGAGACCATTACTAGTGGGCTGTGAACTTTTGAACTCAGCGATCTAGTCGTGCAGTTTAAGATGGGGCTGAATTAAATGATTTTAAATATTGCAGTGTATGCCCAGCTTAAGACTGGGACAGTGGCCGCGTCCACCACGCTAGAACAGTTGTAGGCCACTTTTTTAGAAAAGAGCTCATGGAGTCTGAGGTGTTGATTTGGTCTCCAATCAGACGGGACCTGATGGTATTTGTGAGGATCGATCCCAACCCGCAGAGACACCGCCCTGATACCCACAGCGCCAAACGTACATTCTGTCAACCCACACTGACTGCGTTTACATGCAGTCAATAACCCTTTTAAAACCCGAATATTGGCAATAACCTGGTTTTGCACGGCCATGTAAACACCAATAACCCCTTTTGAATAACCCGAATTTGCTCATATTCCGGTTTTTAAAAACCTGAATATGACCCCTGGGTTACTCCTTTTAAAACCCGAATATTGGGTCATGTAAACGCCAAACGGAATATCCTGACCAAATGGAACATGAATTTGTTTTCTGCACATGCTCTTTTCGCAAGGAATCCTGGTCTTATGAGTCCAGGAAGTTCTTATAAACACGGAGAAACACAAGACCACGCCACACCTTTGGAGTGAGGAGGAGACTAATCACTTCATAAATGTAATGAAGGATATGAACCTTTAGGCATTTGTAGACGGTAGAAAGAGAAATTTACGGTACAAGAAGGTGACCGAAAAGTTGCGCGAAGCAGCATTTGTTTTGAATTTGGATACAGGAAGAAGAAGCGGAAATGATGGGAATTGCGTCATCACGTTCTCCGAGCGTCGCTGGTTTGATCCAGATATCCCATGATCCCATGAATGATTCATTATCATGTATACAGGGATAACCCTGTTTGCTCACGCATGTAAACGGAATATTCTGAATGTTTCAGTAACCGGAATATTAGCAATAACCTGAATTTTGACTGAATGTAAATGTAGTGACTGAAGGTCGCCCTCAGATGTGTTTCTGGAAGTAGCTCAGTAGCTGGATCTCATTTGGCTTGTGTTTGCACCCCCCCCCTTCAGTGATCCGGGCGAGGGTGAGAGAGGTGAGGAATCGCGGCCTGGAGCCCACGGCAGTGGTGGACGTGAAGGAGGTCCTCAAATCCTCCCTGGTCAACATTCCCAAGGAGATGCAGATGCTCTACTACTCGTCCTCCTGTCTGTGTCCCCCTCTCACCCCGGGGGAGGAGTACCTCATCATGGGCTACGAGAACAAGGAGACCTCCAGGTGAGGCCGGCAGCAGAGTTACAAACAGCACATCTGTACATGGTCGTCTCTTCAAGACGGCGGTTGGTTTCAGCGGGTCATTATTCAAACTTGTTGGTTCCGCCCATTTTCTAACTTTGAAAGCAGCTGGAGAGAGTAACTTTCAGAGGTGGGTAGAGTAGCCAAAAATTGTACTCTAGTAAAAGTACTGTTACTTCAGAATAATATGACTCAAGTAGGAGTAAAAAGTAGTCATCCAAATAATTACTTGAATAAAGGTAAAAAAGTACTTGGTGAAAAAACTACTCCAGTACTGAGTAACTGTTGAGTAACGTCTGATTTATTTTTTTACAACCATTCAAACAGACAAAAGTACAAAATAATCATCTTTAGGCAAATTAAATCAATAAAATAAATTAAGATTAATAAAAAAATAAAAAATCGCTTACATTAAAATAATCCTAAAGTAAATTCAAGTACTTTAATACATAATAGAATAAATAAAATAATAACAGAATAAAAAAAATAGATTAAGCACAAGTAGCACAAAATTTCAAGCCTTTGTACTTTTCTTTTTTAACCAGGCAGAACTAGAACAAGCCCATGAACTCATAGAAACTCTGTGTGTGTTTGAGTCTGTGTAAATGTGACAAAACATGCAAAAACAAACATTTTTCCCAAAGAATCTCCCAGTGATGTTATGAGATTGACGCGTACGTGGAGGTGATAAAAGAAAAGTAACAGCTCAACGTAATGTAATGTAGCGGAGTAAGAGGAACAGTTTCTTCTTCACAAATCTACTCAAGTAAAAGTAAAAAGTACAGTGATTCAAAACTACTCATAAAAGTACAAATGTTGCCAAAACTTACTCAAGTAAATGTAACTCGTTTCTACCCACCTCTGGTAACTTTGTTGTCATACATTCAGCTCCAGCTGTCAAAAGCTTGTCTCTTTTTGGTTTTATGGTGTTTATCCTTATTTATAAGTCATTGCACTTCAAATGAGTCAGAAACAAATGTATATTTGTAAAAATGCATTCTTATGGATTGTATTTGTGGCTGCAGGTTGCTCCTGATTGAAACCTCCATTGCTCAAAAGTGGAAGGATAAAATGGGCAGAAAGGTCAAGGTGCGTATGAAATCCACACATTTAAAACACACTGCTGCTTTGCTCTTAATGAAACAAAAATAACCTTCACCAACGCTATACGGATGACGGTAGCAGAAGCATCGTGACCTGACTAATATTTGTAAAGGCCTTGTGTGCAGTCCTGACCTGGCAAACCCTCCAGAATCAAATCTAATGATTGATCCATTTGGGAATGATGAACAGCAGCAGTTGAGGATGTTTTTTTTAGTAAAGACTTCCCTCCTAAAGCGTGGTTCATCCTTCCACGCAGAACCAGCGGCAGTTATTCACCCTTCATCGTTCTCTTCCTCAGAAACGTAACCGCCGGGTCGACCCCGACTTCAGTAGGGTTGGTAACTGTAAAATGAAAGGCAGCTCAGCGTTGCTGAACCCACGCCGCCACCTAGTGTTTGGCGTAATTAAAGAGCAAGACAAATTACTAGGGCTGAAACGATTCCTTGAATAATTCGAGTAATTCGATTACAAAAAATTATCGAGGAATTTTCTCTGCCTCGAGGAATCGTTTAATTTTGCCAGCTCAAAGCAGGAGATTTCGCCCGGACTATATTTAATGCGGCACAGCGCGCTGACGCCGCGCACGTAAAGGTAGAAGAAAAGAGGCGGCGGATATGTTTGTTTTGTAACATGCCATGCTCAGGCAGTCTGCAATGGCCCAGACGGGAGACACATGTAGCTCAGTGCTTAACTTGTATTACCGCTATATTCTTCTGGTCCGTTCTCCTATATGTTCCCCCCCTAACCCGGTACATACATAGGTTCCTCTAAACATCTGTTCCCGCTACAGTTTTAACTAAAATAAAAGGCAGAAAATGTCAGAAAAATAAAAACGTAATAAAGCTAACTGGGTAGTTTTCAATTTTATCTCTGTAGTCATTCATGGATAAAACAAGCAGCACTGGAGCCTAATGTGCTCCAATACAGCAGGTCTCATCATTTTATTTTGAACACTGCCAAAACTCAAAATCTTATACTTATACTAACTTAAAACTTAACTAGAACTTAAAATGTGCTTGATACTAATGAAAGTTGAATTGAAACACGTGGGAAAACACCTAACCTTTTAAGTGATGTGTGTTATCAGGTGTAATGGCATTTTTAGGTTAGAAATAAGAAAACTTCTTGGTAAGATCCTTAGTTTTTTGAGTGAAGGCAGTGAATTTGGTCAACTGGTGTAAGTTCAGGGTTTTTAAATGCACAGCCATGAACCTACTGTATTATATAATTTAGTCTTAGTGATGTCATTTAACATCTAACTTCTTATGTATATTTATAATTGCTCTTTAACTAAATAAAAATATGTTTTATCCGATTACTCAATTAATCGATGGAATTTTCAGTAGAATACTCGATTACTAAAATATTCGATAGTTGCAGCCTTACAAATGACAATGGACAAGGGTGAACAGCAACATGAGTGCCGCGTTTCATCTTCTGTTTGTGTCTGATGGCTGTCACTTTCACCTTCTGTCTGTCCTTCTGCACAGAAGTGGGATCAGATCCTGCAGGGAAGAAGCCAAGGATCTTCACGCCGGCATCGCCACTGAGTTCTGAGTGTGTGTGTGAGTGAGTGAGTGTATATGTGTGTGTGTGAGTGAGTGAAAGAGAGAGAGAGAGAGACAATGAGAGTGTGTGAGTGTGTGTGTGTAGATATTGCACTATCACAGGCTGTTGTAGCTGAATGTAGTTCATCTCTTCATCTATCAGGCTGTTTGAAGTTAAGATTTTTACCATTTATTTTCTTTGCACAAACATTATTTAGTGTTTTATTTTTTGGTCAGTGTGAGAGTGTATTGTGTATAAAGCACTCAATTAAGACGAGAGAGGGAGTAGAACTGTAAAGCCAAACACAAAATGTGCTACTTTTTGTTCAGTTTTTTTTGTTTTTGTTTGTTTAAACGCATTTCTTTTGGGCTGTAGCCTGCTGGCTGCACCGCACCGCTCTGTGATGCCCGTCTTTTATAACCCCGGATGTTGCTCATGTTACCGTGCAGATGGAATAGAGGACATTTAAAGCCATGAGGACTTTGACGTGACGGATGTGCGACACACAACTCGGACTTCACTGAACTCCAGAGATATTGCGAGAAGAGCAAAGACGCGGCAGGAAAGGAAAGGTGTCACCAGATCTGGCCGTGCACCGATGGACTATGTGGATGTCGGGGTCACGGCTGCTCTTCCTTTTTTTTTTTTCTTAAATTTATGCAACAGTTGATCACAGAATGACTATTAAGGGGAAAAAAGGACGGGATGGATAAAAGGATGCAAACAAGGGAAATTGGAAGACAGTGAATGGAATGGGCTCAAAAAGACGACATAACCACAGAAAGATTCAAATATACAAATGATTTTAAGCCAAAGAGATGCAGTCTTTGTTTTGGTCTGGTACGGTTACTGCAGGTTTTACCAGCTGACTGCTACTTGTTTTACTTCCTGGTACTACCTTAATCGAGGTTCCAAGTGAGATGAAATGATGCTTAACGGTAAATTCAATGAGTGAGAGTAGGAGGTGCACCAGGACTTAATAAATCCTTAATAAATGCCAAAAAATATTGAAAGCAGACGGCAGTTTGCTGTAGGAAAACCAAGCTCTTCTGTTTTTTGTTTTGTTTTATTAAAAGCTGCTATCTTCAGTTTCTGAGACAAGGTTAGCCTCATCTCTGTGATGAACAACCGCATGCGATTCCTTCTTTTTTCTTTTTTTGCATCAAGGCAACATTGTCATAATCAGTAAAATAACCCTCACCGCCAAAGATGTGGTACTACCTGCAGTGAAGAGGATACAAGACCGCAGCAGACCCTGTGAAGGACCCGACCACGACTCCTCGCTTGATTTTTGACCTGAGTAAACTTTCTCCACACAAGTTCACAGACTTGCATGCTTTTAAAAGTGAAATAAAATGAAGCAGAGTTGGATTTGTGAGCGTTTTCTTCCTGACGGGCTGCTACTCTGCGGACGGGTTTCTCCACTTCTCGGTCGGATTCACCATCGATGCATTCAAACAGCCACGTCCATCTTTTTCTTTTTAATTCACTTTGAACTCTATATTCTGTGTATAATGTTTGTTACTTTGGGGTGTTTTTATACATTATTGTTTCCTGTTTTATAAATTGTGAAATTGACTATGCAGAAATGGAAGTGATTATCAACAATTTTACACTTTTTTTTTAAATTTTAGGAATAATCTAAATGTCACATTTAGTAGTTCACTGCATAAACTTGCAGAGAGAGAATGAAGTGAGTTTTGCACAGCTTTAATGCAGGAAACCTACCGTTGCTCTCCCCACCGTCTGCAGACTTCAGTCATGGTTGCTGTGCAGGGTTTTTGTTTAGTTTTTTTGTTTTCAGGGGACGCGTCGGCTCCTCAGACAGGATTCACGTCGTCTCGGTTCTCATCCACTTCAGATGTGGATGAAGATTTGGAGGAATGTTAAACTTCTCAAGCCGCTGACTGATCAGACTGTGACCAGAGATTTGAATTACAATCACCAAAAAACTCAAAAAGCCATCGTTGAGCTGTCGCACATCACATTCCGTGTGAATCCTGCATCTGTGAAACCTGTTTGAGGTGCATTTCCTGCTGAAACAGGATGTTACGAAGGCGGCTGTGCAGGGGTTCAAGTGTAAATGTACTATTTCAACACAGTTATGAATATGTATTCATTGCATCCATGAAACCTGAACAGCAGATGAATTTTCCCACATGGAACGTCACGGTGAGAACAACTTTTTGAGCATTAAACCGAAGGCAAACGTAACCATCATTTTATGCTGTGGTGCATCTGTTTTTTGCTTTTTCTCTAATGATCTGAAGCCTCACTAAAAATAGACAGAGTCCCGCCGGAGGTTCACTGTGTTTCTCATTTACACACAAACGCCTGCTTTATCAATCAAAAGCACTGATCAGCTTATCGGACGCAAAGTTGAGTTCTGCATCTGCTTCACAAGTCTTTGCCTCTGGGATTAGAAAGATTTTCCTGGCTAGAATTCTGAAAACTAAAGATTTAGTCTTAAAAAGTCTTCTGGTTTTCTTGAAACAAGGCAGATTTTTTTCTTCTCTATTAGAAATGAGGTTTTGCAGCGTCAAACAGACAGCTGGGAAATCAGAACGAGAAGCTATTTCACATTTCACCTATTATAATTGTATTTAGTTAATATTGATAACATTCTTCCTGAGGTCTTAATAAATGTCTTTGGCGTACGTTGATAAAAACAGCACAGAAACATGGTGCATGTCCACAGCTCTGTCAGCAACCAGTTTAAAGGGGAGCGTTAGATCTCCACTCATTCGTTTGTGGGATGTTTCTCTTGAAACTGTTCAAAAATTAATTTCTAAGAAAGTAGAAAGGCCTTGAAGAGTTTAGTCTCACTTCTGATCTGCCCAGACTACTTGGTGAGTGTTACAAATTCTAGTCAAGAATAGTTTTTGCACCCCATTCACAGAGATATTCATGTTTTATACATATAAGACAATTTATCTAGTGTAGGAATATTAGGTCTATTTCCAGAGAGGCTGTTTTTACAGTGTATTTACAGTGTAAATGTTGGATGGTGTTGAATGAGGTGGCATAAGGAGGAAGGTCCCGGATAGAGAAGAATGTTTGGCCCAAATACGGCCCACTTCTACTGGACTGACAACGATGGCTCTGGCTGTCTGACGGCCTAAACTTCCACATATCCCTTGACGTGGACCAAATCTATGTTTTCCTTGATGGACTCTGCACTTGTCCTCTCAACACATGTTAAAGTCAGCGTCGTCACATGTGGGCCACATCTGTCCTTCCAACATGTGCCTTCGCTTAGGGATATTTTGATATTTTTTCTGTGCCATAATTGGGGTTTCCCCCAAAGCATTATAGCATAGCATCTCTGTTAGCTTAATTTTTTCTGAGGCAAACCCTTAAAAAAACAGTCAGTTTTAATACAAAGCCTCGTGCCAAATGTCACACAGGTACCTTTATTAACAGAGGTCTGCACAATATCAAAATGTATAAAACAAATGAAATAAAAATAAACTGCCTGCATATATAGAATAAAAATGCTTCTTGAATAAAATAAAACAAATATCCCTTTCCTGCATAACAATTAAATTAAAATACACTGTGCAATTAATACAATGTAGACAGTAACAGGCAGACTTTTCCACCGAGGTTGACAGTTGCAAACAAACATTTGTGCAAATCTCAAATAAAACTTTCAAGTCAATTTGTCATAAAATAAGCTATATCAAAATCATAAAATAAAAATATATATTTTTTTTATCGACATAAACGATATTGTCTCGTACCATATCGCGTTTGAAAATATATCGATATATATTAAAATCTCGATATATCGCCCAGCCCTACCTTCGCTCCTGTCGGGCCAGTTCAGGCCTTTGGGTCACATGTAGTCGACGTCACACCTGCGTAACTGCGTCGTACGCAGGCCCAAATGCGTAAAATGTTACTTGGTGCAGAAATCCCACTCACATATGTTTTTTTTTTATAAATTTCTTTCATCATGACATTAATCACAAATCCACGCTCCGTATTTCTGCTTCCATTTTTAGGCCAGAATGGCCGTGGAAACTTTCCCAGCAGCCGTCCGTACGAAAACACGGTCTGCACCACAACTAAACCAACACGAGAATGAAACCAAGAGTAAAAGGGGAAAAAAAGGCAAAACAGTTTTAACAAATGTGAAATTAAGGCTCTCATGGGTAAAGAAGGAAGAAGGAACCCTCTTTGATCCGGTGTCTCGGTTCTGGAGTTATGCCCTGCTAATAAACCCCTGAATGGGAAACGGTAATAACTCTCTAGGAGCGGGTGGAGGGACACTGCAGAGGTAAAAATATAACTGATCTAGACTATAAATGAGACAGGACCTGGATCCTCACACAACTGAAGAAAAACAGGAAAAGTGATTTACTGGTAATAAACACTTGTTCGTTCCAAAGATTCCTTTGAAGACGGTAATTGAAGATGTATAAATGGGTCGCGTCATTGGTGTTTAGGATCCTATATTCTTCCCGATTCCTTGAATTGTTTCATGATATTCTGCACTTTAGGAGAAATATTTGGATATATCCCCCTAATCCTTCTTTGACAAATAGTGTTTTTAAACATTTCAATTTTTTATGTATTTTTTGACATTTTCTGTCCATCTCAAAAATTAAAACAAAATAAAATAATTATTACAATCATCAGTCAGCAGATCATTTGTTCTGCATGTTGTGAAAGTGTTTCATTATAATGTGCTGGAGGGAAAAATTGTGAAGATTTTGAATTTTAAGAAACAATTCTAGGAATTTGTCCAGAAAACAGTCCGGGATGTTTATGATCTTCAGGACCTGACGCAACACAACATTTAAACAGTTATTAATCTGTGACTTAACACAGTTCGGCGTGCCGTCCACAAACACAGGCCAAAGCTCTGTCAGAGGAAGAAGAAGCCGTATAATTCAGGCCACGTGATTCAGAAGTTTAAAACGGAGGTGGGAAATTGATTTGGAGACCATGGCTGCAGCATCCTCAGGACTGAAGAGGAGAGGGACCGTCTAGTTATCTGTGTTTGTGAACGGCCTGGATTGGTTTCGGGGCACCCTACGCTCCTGTCCTGAAAAGGCAGAGCTCCTCCGTCTTTCATCAAGACGATACACCACACGCTGCATCGGTTCGTCGTAGAAGAGTCCGGCTGCTAACCTGACCTGCGGTCCAAACCCCTCAGCGGTTTAAAACATCCTGAAACTGGTCTCCTCGGTTCCCCGTAGCCTCAAGGACCGTTGTTAAAAGAAGACGGGCTAAAAAATGGTAAACTTCCCCCTTTTTTTCCCCTTAAGATGATACGCCCTGACTTTCAACATTTTATGAGCGTTCTGCGCTCTTTTGTGAATATAATACGGCTTTATGAGATTTGCAAATCGTTCCATTCTGTTTTCTCAGGATTGAAGCACAATTTTAAATCCAAGAGGAAATTTAGGAGTTTATCGCCTTTTCGAATCTGTTTTGAAATCAGGGTTTTTTCAAGCGGGCGTCTGTCGGCCTTGACCTTTCCCCACGCAGCGCCACGTTCAGAGTTTTCAACCAACCCTGAAACATGCAATGACAGTCATTTTTCCATCTCACTGCTACGTCATTGAATGCAACAACGAGCTTCCACGTGAGATATTTTAACCCTCCCATCCCGCTCTGTCGTCTGAATTAAACTGTGGTGCATTTCCCGTACAGAGGTGGAAGGTTATTGATGTATAAGATCATACTCAAGCACTGAGAAACACATGAAAAAGGACTTCTACATCTACAATACGTTGGTAATGAGACATTTTTGAGCAACAGTATATTTCTGAGAAATATACTGGTGACACGCTCTCCGAAACAACTGTATGACAGATTCCACTATCATTTTGCTCACCATGGGTACAATACAAGAATCACATCAGAAAGGGGGTTCATACTACCAAGGGTGAGAACAGGTAGGATTCAGAGAACTTTTTTTTTACAGAGCCATGGTTGGCTGGAACTCTATACCAGTTTATATTTCTCATGCAGGTAGCAAAGATTGGTTTAAGTTTCAGTTGAAACAATATCTTTTAAAATTTAAAGCAGCACAATGTAACTTTCCGCTTTTGTTGAGTTTGGCGGCTCCTTTGGACAAAAGCGGTAGTGCTTTACCAGTAGTGTGGCAGGGTTCCTACCATGCTCCTCAAAGTTACATAGTGCCAGTGAAGGGGATACAGACCCCTCAGACCATGACAGAGGTTCATTAAACCTGTTGGAAGTTGATGTACCATCACAATGACTCTGGAACTATTAGATTAAGGTGGAAAAGTTACATAGTGCTGCTTTAATGAATGATGATTTGTCATTTAGAAGGAACAAAGTGAAGGTTGAATAGAATTATAGGTAGTGTAAACCCTATCATAATAAAGGTGAAAAGTGGTCAAATAATTCTAGATAAGGTCATTCCAGGCAGGTATTGGTTATGAAGGAGTTTTATTTGATTTCATTTCTATGTATGTATGTCGGAGAATGATGGTGATTTAGTTCTATCCTCTGTATAGATTGTGATTAAGGGAGTTGTGTCTATTATTGTTTTGTTTTGTCATGTATAATGTATGTCTGTTATGTATTAAGTGTTAATTTGTGTGTTGTGTGTATGTCGGACCCCAGGAAGAATAGCTAATGCTGTGGCTAATGCTAATGGGGATCCTAAATAAAACAAACAAACAAACAACAATATCAAACACTGTTGGCTTACTCTTTTTTTTCGAATCCAATTTAAAACTATACATGTTAAGTTGTGAACCTCCATCGTGGGCTTACTAACACAGCTATCACCTGCATCTACATCTCCTGTTATCCACGACGGCTCCATTAGGCAGAGGTGTCAAGTAACGAAGTACAAATACTTCGTTACCTTACTTAAGTAGAAATTTTGGTTATCTATACTTCACTGGAGTAATAATTTTTAGAAGAATTTTTACTTTTACTCCTTACATTTTCACACAATTATCTGTACTTTTTACTCCTTACATTTTAAAAACAGCCTCGTTACTCTATTTCATTTCGGCCTTTAATAAAAACTATCCAGTTAAATTGCTCCATCCGGATAGAGTGAATTTGGTTGTGGTTGTTTCAGATGTTCTTGTCCAGTTTTGTTCTTACATCCGTTCCCTCAGATTCCTGCAACTAAACTTGGATGTACATTCCAATAAAGGTTAGGATAAATGATAACATGCCTCTGAAGTTTGACTTTTTGCACCATTACAATACTTATAGGCAACTAGTCATCATATCTGCTGCTCTCTGAAACACATGATAATGCTCAATAGTACACATACATGGTTCTTTAATATATTTGCATTATACTAAGATGCGTTCATTTTCAATGGCTTTTGTCCTTAATGGCTTTTTTCCCCCTTACATTACTTTTACTTTTATACTTTAAGTAGTTTTGAAACCAGTACTTTTATACTTTCACTTGAGTAAAAAACTTGAGTTGATACTTCAACTTCTACAGGAGTATTTTTAAACTCTAGTATCTATACTTCTACCTGAGTAATGAATGTGAATACTTTCGAAACCTCTGCCATTAGGAACTGAGCTCCTCCCACGTTTCATGACACACCGTGTTTGGAAGCTTTAGTTTGAACGATGGTTTTGGGAAGCATGCAGGTCACCGACGCATCACCGCCATCATCCAAACCACAGTTTCCAGAAACACTTAGTAATGTAGTTATCAATGATGGTTTTGGGAAACACTCTTGGTCTGAAGAAAAAAAGCTTTGGTACCCCCTTCAAGCGCTTTCCATCCCCCAACCTACTGTATCTCAGATAAGATGACGCTCTCAAGTGACCCCGAGGTGGTTCATGAACGTGTAAGGAAATGAAAAAGCTTAAAATATCTGGATACAAAACATACACCCGGTTTTTGGTTTCTAAAAAAGGTCAAATGAGAATGACTTGCTTGGTGGTTGGATTGAAATACAGGTTTTTTCTGCCTCTAAAACTTTCATGACCGTTTCATGAAAGTTGTTGAGACGGATCGGCATGTAGTTGTTTCCATGTGTACGCGAAGAAACTTCCACAAATCACTCTATCACAGGTCTTGACAGCTTCTCACGCTGGTGTGAGACTGTGGTGGGACTGAGTCGGTTGATCTCTGGTTTTAAAACTCCGTTTAGTTTAGTTTTGTTTTCTTACAAAAGTAAGTTAACTCTGAGAACAAGTTTCTGCTTTAAAAAAAAAAAGCAGAATTCACTTTTTTTTCAATTTTTTTTTTACAAATGAATGACACATTTGAGGCTAAAATGGATCGTCGTCTCCCAAAATTCCTCTCACTATAGAGAGTAAAGTTTGTTTAACAAAACAGAGCGGCGGCATGAGCTACAGCCGTGGAGCGTGTGTGCGTGTGTGCGTAGGCGTACTTCCAGTGTTTCCTGCACGCTAATTTCCAACTGTGTTTTCTCAGCTGCAGTTTCCATGAGAGCGCGGAAAAAATGTTTTCTTGGATTTTCTGCTCTTACACCTCCTTATCCTCCTCTGCTTCTCCAGCTGACTGAAAACACACCTGGCGCTGGGATAAGGTGAAGCCTGTTCCTGGAGGCTGAGAGCCTCTATTCATGTTCCTGAGTGCTGACACAGCAAACGGTCACACACACTGAACATTTTCATGCTGCCTGACCTCGGGGAAAGCAGTTAAAGCTGATTTAAATTGTTTTTCAATACCAGGTCCCAGAAAGACGTGGAAACACATCATATTAACGAAAAATAACCAAAGCCTGTTCTTTAGTCACGGCTTTTCACTGGTCCTGGTTCGGTTCCAAGTAGACTTTTGTCCAGCATGCCTTGCTGCTGCTATAGGAGAGAACCCTCTGCCAGTGTAGACCTGCCAACCCAGAATCCTCTGGTGCTTTATTGAGCCAGCTCCCAGCAGGTACATGCAGTGTTCTGGTTCGCTTCACGTTCAGTATTAAGGCCTTGATTTGTATCTGCATTTCCCAGTTGTTCCCCAGTTCTGAGGCTCAATTTAATCCACTTTATCAAGTGTTTCTGCACACAGTTTAATCTGGTTTGATCCTTTTAGTCTGTCACTTTGGCTGCAGGGAGTTAGTTGATAGTTAGCAGCTTTGCTGCTGTTTTAAAAGGGGCTGTCTAAGATATTATGTATCAGGACGTAAACACAACCTCAGATGAGCACGAACATGTCCCGACCACAGAGGTGTCAAGTAATGAAGTACAAATACTTCGTTACTTAAGTAGAAATTTTGGTTATCTATACTTCACTGGAGTAATTATTTTTCAGACGACTTTTTACTTTTACTCCTTACATTTTCACACAATTATCTGTACTTTTTACTCCTTACATTTTAAAAACAGCCTCGTTACTCTATTTCATTTCGGCCTTTAAAAAAAAACTATCCAGTTAAATTGCTCCATCCGGATAGAGTGAAATTGGTTGTGGTTGTTTCAGATGTTCTTGTCCAGTTTTGTTCTTACATCCGTTCCCTCAGATTCCTGCAACTAAACTTGGATGTACATTCCAATAAAGGTTAGGATAAATGATAACATGCCTCTGAAGTTTGACTTTTTGCACCATTACAATACTTATAGGCAACTAGTCATCATATCTGCTGCTCTCTGAAACACATGTTAATGCTCAATAGTACACATATATGCTTCTTTAATATATTTGCATTATACTAAGATGCATTCATTTTCAATGGCTTTTGTCCTTAATGGCTTTTTTCCCCCTTACATTACTTTTACTTTTATACTTTAAGTAGTTTTGAAACCAGTACTTTTATACTTTTACTTGAGTAAAAAACTTAAGTTGATACTTCAACTTCCACAGGAGTATTTTTAAACTCTAGTATCTATACTTCTACCTGAGTAATGAATGTGAATACTTTTGACACCTCTGCCCACCCATCCAGTAACTCATCTGAATCAGGATTGAAGGGGCAGCAGTTTAGGCAGAGAGGCCCAGATGTTACTCTGCCCAACCTGGGAGGGCTGAGGAGAGTCCGGTCTGGGTGATGATGCCTCTTTTGAAGGGGGGGCATTGTCACCAGATGCCTACACTAGCTCAGGCAGCTCTGCTTAATGTGGAGCAGAGACTCTAATCCAAGTCTCTCAAAATGTTGTGGAGAAACCCATTGTTCCAATCCCTTAGTATTCTCCCTATTTCTGCGGTAAATGTTGTTCGGATTTGTCTTTTTGTCTATCAATCCATTCACAAGCTACTTCCAACCTGTTTTCATTCTTTATTTCAATTCAATTCCCAAATTCATCAATTTAATACTAAGTCTGCAAACAATCTCCATCCCACCTTTTTCAGGACTACTTTTTCCCAATTTTCAGTTAAGTTCAGAGGTTCCTCTTTATTGGAACACCTTACCACTCAATATTAGAAAATGCTCGAGCACAAATAATTTCAAAAAACTAATCACAACTTTTTTGCTAACCCAGCTTAGCAAAACTTAATAATTTTCCAGAACTTCCAAGCACATCCTCATCAGATTCCTGTTTTTCTATTAATTTTATTACTATGTTTTACATATCTCTGTAGATATTGTTTGTTTCATTATAGGAGGACCACTCGACAAGCCCTTATGGGTTTTTTTGGTTCCTCCTGCACATTTTTTTCTGTTACATTGTATTTCTTTTTTTTGTTGTTGTTTCCTTTATTTCGACATACTGTTTGTCTGAATTTTTGGAGGTTGTATACTTTTTTATGTGCAAATAAACTAAAAAAAAAAAAAAAAATCTTGGTCTGCTCCTGTTTATGACACGTTTACTTCAGTTCATTTAAGCTTTAAATGAGCTGGATTGATGACCTGTCCAGGTGTGCTTCACCTTCTATTTAGTGACAGCAGTGGGGCTTCACAAGACCCCCATGACCCTAAATAGGGCTGAAGCAGGTATGGATGGATGGAAGGATGGACGGAGGGACAGATGGGTGTTCTTGCACAAATCTTTTTTAAGGTCCCACCGCTGCATTTCTGGGTTGAGGTTTGGACGTTGGCTGGACCACGTCCAAACCTTGATTCTTTTCCTTTTCAGCCGGTCTTGTTTCTGTTGGACTTGCTGTCCTTGTCCTGTTGCATGAGCCAGTTTCATCCAAAGCTTTATCTGTGGGGCAAATGAACTCACAGACCTCTAACAGTACTTTTCTAGCAGGAGTTTGACTTCATAACTGAGAGGTGCCCAGGTCTCGTGACCTCAAAACAATCCCAAACCATCACCCCTCCTCCACTGTACCTTGTCCGTATGAGCTGTTCATATCGATTTTGCTCTGGGTGGATTTTGCTAAACATGTTTATGATGCCCAAATATCTCCACTTTTTCTCTGGCCTTGTCTTTCCTGAAGACATTACTACAGGAGTCTTGTGATCTGTTCAGATGACACTTAGCAAACCTAAGCCACGCTTTTGTTCTTTTTAGAGAGAGAAAGGGGGAAAGGGCGTTCTCCTGGCAACCTTTCCAAACAAAACATACTTGTTCAGTCTTCAAATCGTACTGTCACGAACTTGAACATTTGCTAGCTGGGCTCTGTGGAGTTTGGCAACTGTCTTGAATGTTTTCCACTTGTGAATAATCTTTCTTTGTGCAGATTGATGGACTCCAGATTGTTTGTTTGGAAGCTGAAATAACTCTTCTCAAAAAGAGGAGCGATGCTTGCTGCCCGTCAAAGATCTCTGCCTGATGTCTTTCCTCCTTGGCATTGCGTTATCTCACACCTGAACACTCCAGACCGTCAAAAAGCCAACATTTCTGCTTTAAAGAAGAGGTCTGCACACCTGCTGATGATCAGTTGATCGGGTGCATCAGCTGCACAGCTGGCTGCACAGCTGGCTGCACACCTGACTGCACACCTGACTGCACACCTGGCTGCACATCTGGCTGAACACCTGGCTGCACACCTGGCTGCACACCTGGCTGAACAGCTGGCCGCACACCTGCCTCGTTCCTGTGGAAGCGGTCCGGATGAAAACGGCTTCGGCATCCTGGCTTAGTCTCTGTCCAAAAGGTAATGATCAAGTGTACAGTGTCGTGTTGTTGGGGCTGTAGTTGCCTCGTTTTAAACCCAGATGAAGACCGCAGGTATTTTTTTGAACGCCATGACACATAAATACCAAAAACTGCAAGATGGTTTATGGTTATTTTTCACATCACTGTGTCACTGAGAGCTGAAATAAACTCTTAAAGCGTATACACAAGTGTCTCCCGGGTTAGTCATTGTCATCCTTCGTGTGAACGTTGTGTTAAATGGTGTACACAGTCGCAGGAAGATCCGCTCTCCAACGCGAGCGGACACGGCCAGCTCTCCGACCATCAAACCCAGAAAGAGATTTATTCTGACATCATCATCCAAACACACGCAGGACTAACAGGTTGGTTCCCACAGTACCTCAGGCGGTGTTTGTCCAACTTGCTGCTCCATTTCACATCATGAAATAATAGAACGCACACACAGTAAGTGGTTCCAGTGGTTTATGGAGCAGTGCTGCGTCAATGCTGACCTCCAACTGCCCACAAAACACGGGGAGAAGCCCTGCTCTTATAATACTCAAGTGGAAAATACCTTCAGTCATTTAGTTAATTACACTACTAGAGAACATTTTACGTTTTGGGCTTTCCAGTGAGCATATCAAGTTTGTGAGTCCTTTTCATTAAATTAATTCACCAGGTTAAATATCAAACTGTGTATTGTGCTTAAAAAGATGTTGTCAGAACTGTCCAAGTTATCCAGTAAATAAGACTCTCTCTATACAGTGTTATATATGATGAGTTATATGTAATTAGACTGTTTGAATTCAATTTTTCTTTACACTTACAGGAAATCATTCAATTTGGTTCTGTTGCTCAATTTACTCTTTTTGCTCAAACCAAGAAGGGTAGGGTAAGTAAACAATAGAAAATAGATGACAAAAAAAGAACCAGGATGATGTTAAAGCAGAAGTTACAAAATTATTTAGGTTTTCTACTGCAACCAAGGGCAGTCACAACGTTAACCTACATGGCGACAATAGCAGTCTCTATAGTGGCTGTGCATGTGTGTGTGCATGTGTGTGTGCATGTGTGTGTGCATGTGTGTGTGCATGTGTGTGTGCATGTGTGTGTGCGCGCTTTGGTTTAGGCCAGGGGTGGCGGCAGAAAAAGATATTTGCACTGGGGCCTATCTCCATGATGTTACACCACTGGTTCATCCCTCATCTGGGTTGTGGTACCCGGACCTCCGTCTCCCTGGTCGCCTCCACAACTTCCCAACTTCAGGGGGAACCTCATCTCCGCCCAGAGGGGGCATTCCACCTTTTCTAACGGAGAACTTGCCGATATTCTCATCCCCGCTGCTCCACAACGCTTCCAACGGAGCTGCAGATCCTCGCTCAGCGATGCCAACAGGAGCACATCATCTGCAAAAAGCAGAGATGAACTCCCAACACCGCCGAACTATTCCGCTTCCACCTCTTCACCCCACCTAGAAATTCAACTAGTTCCAACTAGTTTCCTGCAACGCGAACCAAAGTCTCAGTCTCAGTCCGTCTCTGTAAGGCCTCGATGGTCCATCGGTGTCCCACCCTCCACACTCCCCACACCACCCAGCAGGACTGCCCGTGGGACACGGCCCACTGCTTTCTCCAAGCAGACAAACACATGTGGAGCAAGCTCTCCCTCCAGGACCCTAGAAAAGGGAGCAGAGTTGATCCAGTGTCCCAGGCAGAGCAGAACCAGCACTGCTCCCCCTGGACCTGAGGCTCAACTAGGGACCGGACTCTTCTCCAGCACCCGAGGATCCATCCGGGGTCCATCCACCTCTACATGGGTTTTGAATTGTGGTTCAACAGAATCATTTATGACAACAAACTGATGAAACTGGTCGGGACAAATTAGCCGATACCTGTAGAAGATCACTTGACCGTGTAGTGACACATTAAGGTAAAGTGCGTCCTGTAATGAAGGGTGAAAAGTGGTCACTCGGCTGTCTGGCGGTGGTGACCACGCTGAACCAAAATAAAGGGAAGAGTTTTCTGAAGAGATTGGAAAGAAAATGATAGATTTACGTGTTAAACATAATACCATCTCCCTGTGACTGGGACAGCTGAGAACCAAGGTCCTGAGCTGGAGAGAACTGGGATCTGTGGCACGCGTGGTGTGGGCGAGACATTACCATGAGCCCTTTGGGTTTGATTCTGATATAAAGTGAGTCGGCAGGAAGGTGCTGCTGTGACTACATGAGTCCGTGTTCATGCAGTGACCGTGGACTAAACGAAGGAAGTGACCTTGGTCAGCTGTTGTGTGTAAAAGCTGAGGTAAAATAAGACGTCTGAAACAATCTCCCAGTTTTTTCATTGACGTATCCGGTAATTATGCATTGCTCGCCTGCAAAAGTTAAGTGCACAATCTTTTCTCCCTGTGCAGCGAATTTAAGATCCTTCTAATGTGAACGAACTTTAAAAAGAAATGTATAAAGTTTGATTCAAACAGGGAGACTCCAGTTGGCTTCTTGTTGAGCATCTATAGGATTCCCACGGTTCACTATCGCTCCAGTCTTGAGTTTTCTTGGTGTCACCTGAACATGAACATGAACTGAACTGAGGTGCAGCAGCATCATCTGCTGGTTCTACTGCAAACACGCAACCACCCAAACACTAGTGAAGGGTCCAACTTTCTACGCCAACCCAGCTCCCACTGTGCATCATGCACAAACTAGAAAGTAGATTTTTGATTTTGATTTAAAATCGTTATTCATTAGTGTCCTCAGTTAAATAAAATGAAAATGATCCTACTTGATGATGCATCCCGTGACCCGGTACAGGACTAAACAGGTATAAGAAATGAATGGATGGATGGATGGATGGATGGATGGATGGATGTATACACAAGTTTCTTTTTTTCACACAGTGCTACCAAAACATTTCAAATAATCTCTGGTGACACATCAAATCAATGCAAACTGGACCCTCCGTGTCTTCTGTGTCTTCTGTCCTCAGGACTGAAGAGAACAGCGAACTAAAGAACCTCCTGCAGCTTTTAGGTTCAGATTTCAGTCTCGTATATAAAAAGAGAGGGAAAGTATTTCATATATAAAATGTGTTTGTGAGGATAAACATCTGGATTTCCCTGACCTTGTCCTCGTGTTTATCAGTATTTGACTGGAGAAGGCTGATGCAACGGAGCTCCAGAGGTGGAAGACAACAGAATGTCAGGTCAGAACTGATCAAACTAGAACTACTAATACTAATACTAATACTAATACTAATGTCATTTAGCAGACGCTTTTATCCAAAGCTAGCATTTGTACGACCTGAAGCGAGCATCTGGGAGATGGTGAAAGCTGCCAAAACCTGCAACATGCACCCAAATGATGCTGAAATGATCTTCACGTGACCCAGAGCTGCAACGGATCACTTGTATGTTCACTTGTTTGGACCGATAAATGTCAAAAACAGCCAAAAACTAAAATACCAGCAGTCACAATTAAAAATGAATACATGTATATCTGACATTATTAATTATGGTTATTAGTTCAATCAATAAATAATTCAAAGATTGTATAAATTGAGTTGAAGTAGTTTTCAACATGAATGTTATTTTGAAAAAGAAGAAACATCACGACATATTTATTTCAAGGGAATATAAAGCCAATTCAGTTACATTAAAAGTATTTTATTTTCTTATTAGAAATATTTAGCCAATTACATCCTGAAACATTTTCTTCTATGAAACCAACAAAAGAAAAACATTAACAGGACGCAACAAAAAACAGAAAAGCAACTATTTCTATTTTTTTTTAATGTGGCAGTATGAAAGGTTTTAACTTTTTTAAATACTTCAAAGTAGTTTCAAAGCATTTTTTTTAATACATATAGCTTTAAACAGGCAGTATAAAATCCAGCCAGCGTAATTCTTTCCCCCGACCGTACAGTCGTCACGTTCATCCTGCAGCTTTACACAAACACTTGGACTCGTGAGAAAGTTTCAACAAAGTAAATGTTCTGCTCGTTAAATAAAAGCTGCAAAACAGAGATCGGAAAGCCGACATGGAAACTTCTTTAAGAGAAACACTTTTATTCTGAAACCGTTTTTACACAATAAAATACAGCACTGTTTCATCATTTGTGTGCGTGTGCGTGTGCATGTGTGTATCAGTAACATGTACAATGTCTCACAGTTTTACTTCATAGAGTAAATACAAACAATAGAGACAAAAATCAAAGCAAATAAGAGCAAGGGTTCAGTACATTCAAGAACACAGCAGGTAACGGCCGGGGTCTGTCTCCGCGCTCCGGCTGTGGTCTTCTCCAGGAGTGACTGACCGGTCTCTCTGGACCAATCAAAACCTCACGCATTCTCTCTGACCAATCAGAGAGCAGCTCTTTCCTCACAGCGGCTCTGTCAGAGCTCGTCCTGCAGAACAAAGAAAACAAAAGAGATGTCCAACCCGGGCTCGGCAGGGTCGCTCTTGTGTGGCTTTCAGGTGAGGGGACAGTTACCTTTTTTGTGCCCTGTAACCGTGGCGACAGCTGCTGTAAACGCTGGCTGATGATGTCGGCGATGGCGTTGGCGTCCCGGCTGTTGATGTGCTCGCCGCCGTGTTCGTACTGTCACAACACGCAGAAATAAAATGATCACATCAGATACTCCCTGCCTCTTTCCCTTCCTCCTGCAGCCGGAGGCTCGTGTTTCCCTCAAAGGGTTGGGAAATATTCAGGCCTCAAAAGATAGAAATCAGCTCTAGAATTAGGGCTGGGCGATATGGACCAAAAGTCATATCTCGATATTTTCTAGCTGAATGGCGATACTCGATATATATCGATATTTTTTCTGTGCCATAATTGGGGTTTCCCCCAAAGCATTATAGCATAGCATCTCTGTTAGCTTCATTTTTTTCTGAGGCAAACCCTTAAAAAAACAGTCAGTTTTAATACAAAGCCTCGTGTCAAATGCAACACAGGTTCCTTTATTAACAGAGGTCTGCACAATATCAAAATGTATAAAACAAATGAAATAAAAATAAACTGCCTGCATATATAGAATAAAAATGCTTCTTGAATAAAATAAAACAAATATCCCTTTCCTGCATAACAATTAAATTAAAATACACTGTGCAATTAATACAATGTAGACAGTAACAGGCAGACTTTTCCACTGAGGTTGACAGTTGTGCAAATAACAAAACATGTGTGCAAATCTCAAATAAAACATTCAAGTCAATTTGTCACAAAATAAGCTATATCAAAATCATAAAAAAAAAATTTTTTTAAATTAAATCGATATAAACGATATTTTCTCATACCATATCGCGTTTGAAAATATATCGATATATATTAAAATCTCGATATATCGCCCAGCCCTATCTAGAATACAACTCGTGTGTTTTTAACAGCTTGTCCCAGCTCGTTTTCCTTGCCAAACGAAAACAATCAGCAAGTTTAGGTCTTTTTCCAGCTAACTGGACCTATTATGACCAAGTGGTCATGTGACCATGTGAGCACTTTAAATCAGAGTTGTTGGTGCTTCTATGGCAACTAATATTAATTTAACTTGCTGAGTCTTCCGCCTTCATCAGAGTCATTCAATTCAAAAAGTTAAATTGGTGACTCTGATGAAGTCATCGCTGAAACCTGTCAGGTATTTAAAAACCTAAATATTCTTGTCCGACAAGAAAGAATCAGCAAGTTAAATTGTAAAGCCATAGACAAAATGAACTTTATCTGTGTGTGTGTGTGTGTGTGTGTGTGTGTGTGTGTGTGTGTGTGTGTGTGTGTGTGTGTGTGTGTGTGTGTGTGTGTGTGTGTGTGTGTGTGTGTGTGTGTGTGTGTGTGTGTGTGTGTGTGTGTGTGTGTGTGTGTGTGTGTGTGTGCTCACCCTCTTCTTTCCCAGGTGTGGGTAAAACTTGACGGTTGGGTAAGCGGTGATGCCCGCTGACTGACAGGTCTGGTAATGAGCCTGACAGTCCACCTTCCCCGCGCGGACTTTCCCTTTCAGCATCTGTCAATCAAGCAGAGAACACTTCCCTTTAGGAGCTTCACGACACGGAGACCAGGTCAGGAAAACATGTTTAAGTTTATGCTTCGCCTTAAGGCCCTGTCACATCTCGACGGTTTAGCTGGTGTATGCTGACGTATGAAAACTTTGCAACCACATAATTTTAAAGGGGACCTATTATGGCATCTAATACCTATTGTAAACAGGCCTTGAATGTCTTAAAAACAAGCTTTTGATTGTTTTTGCTAAATAAATTAGAAATCTAGCCTCTGAGCCATATCTTTATCTTCCAATTCTCTAACCTCATTATCTATGCAGGATTCTGAGTGGGCGGGGCTATGATAATGAGGCTCTGTGCTGATTGGCTGCCTGAATGACGCGATACACCGCTACGAAAAAATGGCAGAAGCTCCGGCCGGTGGAGTTAGTTGTGGGCGTGGTTTCACACATCGGAGGCCAATCGATGTAAATCGCTCCCGTCGTTACGTAACGATGGGAGCAGAATCTCTTGGTACATGCAAATATGTCTCACCAGAAGAACCCGTAAGTACTCAAGACTTCATTAGCGCTGTTAGATTAGACCTTGTTGTTTTCCCTGCATGAGGATGTGTGTTTTACGGCGCTGGGAGTCCCCGGCCGCAGGTGGATGGGGGTGTGGAGAGCTGGGCTGTGGTGCAGGAGCAGCTGCATGCACGTCCGTCCTTTTTCTTTTTTTACTTCGTAAAGAAAAAAACTCCCCTGGTGGGTTGGTGTCCCAGGACCTGCCCCCCCGCACCACTCTGTTAACATCAGACCTGATCAAGCGTACCTTCGGAGGTGAATGATTGGCGGGCCAAGCTCAACGCGCTACCCCGTGTCAGTCAATGTGAAAAGGACAGGCGACGCGCTCGATTCGGGTGTTTAACGGTGTAAAGGGGGCTTATGGTGAGCAGATGTCCACACTGCAAAAACTCAAAATCTTAACAAGACTATTTGTCTTATTTCTAGTTAAAATGTCTCATTTTTAGTCAAAAAATCTCATTACACTTAAAACAAGACTCATCACTGGAAAAAAACAACAATTTTCACCTGTTTCAAGTAGATTTTCACTTGAAATAAGTAGAAAAAAATCTGTCAGTGGAACAAGATTTATCTTCTCATTACAAGCAAAAAAATCTTGTTCCACTGGCAGATTTTTCTACTTATTTCAAGTGAATATTTACTTGAAACAGGTGAAAATTGTCAAATAAGTTATTTTTCTGGTAATGACTCTTGTTTTAAAGGAGCATGAGGCAGGATTTATGAAAAAAATGTGAGGACGATGGACACTCGCTGAAGCCACGAGACTCCTTGGCAGCGATCAGCCATGCTTTCCAGCATTAAATTGATGTTGATACTACGACTTCTGCCATTTCTACTGAGGCTTCGAGTGGTGGGATTTTTTATAGGCAGGTGATCAGGTCTATGTCTATACGCTGTGGATAATTTAGACCATCATTGGACAAAAACTGGGAACGCTGGCAACTCACAAAGCACTTGCCGGTACAAGTCATCTATAGGTTATCCAAACGGTCCACATAAAACGGGACGTGTAGGTCCCAAAACATCTGTAGTTCCACGTGTCCAGTGCAGAAAAAATGTTGAAATGTCGGCATGAGCTGGCTAAAATGTTGAAGGGTTCTTCACAGGCTGAGAAGTTGCCTCAGAATTAAATCTACCTTAAAAAAAAAGGAGGAAGGAAACCATCTCACCCGAGCCAAGACTTCAAACTCTGGAGCAAAGTGTTGACACGGTCCACACCAGGGGGCGTAAAAGTCCACAACCCAGTGGTCGTGACCCGCCAGAAACTGAGATCTGAAGGTCTCTGGAGTCAGATCCACGGACGCTCTGGGTAAAGAACTGCACACACAAAACAGTTAACGCACTCAGTAACTGTCTGCTTCAGGGGAGAGGAAGGGAGGCTAGAGGAAAAGGAAGAAGATGAACAAGAAAGTAGTGAAGGAAAGAAGGATATGAGGACCAAGAGAAGAAGGAACTACTGACAGAATGACAAAGGACATGGAAATATAGCTGACATGAAATAAAAAGCAAGGAAAGAAGGGAAGAAGGGGAAAAAAGAAGGAACGAAAACGAAAACAAGTGAGGAAGGAAGACAAGAAAGAAGAATGAAGCAAAGGAAGAGAGAAGGAAGGAAGACAGGGAAGACCAAAGAAAGAAAGAAAGAAAGAAAGAAAGAAAGAAAAGGATGAAATGGCAGAAAGACGAGAGGAACCAGAAAGAAAGAAAGAAAGAAAGAAAGAAAGAAAGAAAGAAAGAAAGAAAGAAAGAAAGAAAGAAAGAAAGAAAGAAAGAAAGAAAGGATGAAATGGCAGAAGGACGAGAGGAACCAGAAAGAGAGAGTCTGACCTGAGGGCCCAGGCTCTCAGTGAATGAGCGTCTCTGTTCCAACCGTTGTACGACCTGCAGACACAAGGATCCCGTCAACACTGAGCTCTGAACATTTGTGATGACATCAGAGGTCATGTGACCCACCGGGTCGTACCCACAACACGCAGGTAACTGGTTTACGTCAGGTTGTGATCAAGCTACAGACCCGGTGTTCTGCCAATCCTTGCTCCCTGCTGAGAAATGCTACTTTGTGGTTCTGCACATGCGCACAGTCGATTTTCAAAGTTTGCATCATTTCTTGCACGATGTAAAATTGATAATATGGGATGTTGAGTAATTGATCCTTCAAAATACACTACCTATGACATGAATTGCATTACACTTTGTGAACATTATACGATAAAGAGAAAAAAAAACAATTCTATCGCTTTATTTGATATTCATTCAGTCATTGGCCTTTATTTGACCAGACAGGTCATTAAGGACAAGATCTTATTTACAATAATGGCCTGGCAAGCGACAAGGACCACTTGGGGGAAAAGGAAGTGGGCTAGGGAGTAAAACACAGTAAAATTGTAGCTCTACAAAGGTGTAGGTAGCATTTTTTGGCACAGCAGCAGAAATTGGCAGAACACCAGCTGTCATCTTCTTTTACACCAAAGGTCTCATTGTTTCTACACACAGAGAACAGAGATTTCCAGGTGTGGTACTTACGTGAACCGGTCTGGCTGCCGAGGACTGCTGGGGTACATGCGGATTTCAGGGTACGCCCTCACACCCTGACTCTGGCAGAACGGCTGGAAGCGCTGACAGTCCACCGTACCCACCAGGACCTGCCCCGTCAGCAGCTGAGAACGAGGAGGGAGAGGGACTCGGGTTTGACAGCTATCGCAGAATAATGACGCAGATTTCACACTCCCGGGACAGTACGCGTGTATTTGATGAGTGTAATGGGTGTAATACCCGAGCCATTCGCCTCCACTCCGGCTTGAGAGCCTGACACGGACCACACCAGGGGGCGTAGAAATCTACGGCCCAGACCTGCCCCTCAGCTCGACCTGCAACAGACGCACGCAGCCTGTTTACACGCTCACTGCCTTCACACACACACCCCGCTAACAACCTCTGCAGCACAGCAGGAGGGAGAAATCGGAGCCGTTTAATTCTTTCTGCATGTGGAGTTTCTAACTGTTTTTCAGCAGGTAGTTGAAGAGTGCCCTCTGGTGGACAAACAACGCAATAACAGGATGTTTTCCACTTACAGGACTGTCTCAGAAAATTTGAATATTGTGATAAAGTCCTTTATTTTCTGTAATGCAAAAATGTCATACATTCTGGATTTCCCTACAAATCAACTGAAATATTGCAAGCCTTTTATTATTTTAATATTGCTGATCATGGCTAACAGCTTAAAGGGATTGTGACATGAAAAACAAATTTTTCTTGATTTTTTGTGTTTTGTTGGGTGTCTTGACATCAATTACACCCAAAAAACAACGAACTTTTAACATTCAGTGTATTGTGTGCTTTCTGGGATTTTCCGCATAACTGTGCAAAAACGGCGCACCTGGTTTGGTGGCGGATCGTTACGTAACGATCCGCTAAATCACCGCCCCCTCCACCCAGCTCCCTGCCTCCTCTCCTCTCCAGCGCACCATAAAGGCTGATTTATGGTTCCGCGTTACACCGACGCAGAACCTACGGCGTAGGGTTACGCGGCGACGCGCACACTACGCTGAACCCTACGGCGTAGGGCTCTGCGTCGATTTAACGCGGAACCATAAATCAGGCTTAACACGGCCAGAGCCTCTTTTGTTCTAATCACCGGAGGAAAACTGTTAAGAAGACCCGCGGCCACTGACTGGACTTAAGATAAGGGGACACTTTATTTACATGCCTTTATTTTTGTGATTGTTTGCTGTGGACTGTCTGCTTCGCCCTGCTGCTTTTCCGTGCATGCTTCGCCTGTCGCTCCCGGCTTAACTCTCCGCCGCCGCTGTGAGCGTATTGCTCGCGGGGAGCTGCGGTCCCGGTCCTCTGGTCCCGGTTGGACTTCATCTCCGGGCTGTAGTCGCCCTGTCTGGGCTGTGTGTGGGTGTTTGTGGTCGGTGTGCGCGCGTGTGTGTGGAGACGCTGGCAGAAGTGTGTAGCGGTTGGTTGGAGGAGGTTTTGGAGGAGGAGCGGCGCAATGATTGACAGGAAAGGGGGAAAAGGACCCGTTTTTCACGGCGCAAAAAAACACTGTCATAAAAAGGACAGAATGGAGTACTAGAGTGAAGTTTTTCGTGTTACACTCTTTTAGACACATTTAAGGGATGTTGGCCAAGACTTTTAATAGTGTTAAAAGCATGTTAAAAATGATGTCACAATACCTTTAAGAAAACTCAAATATCCTATCTCAAAAAATTTGAATATTCTGGGAATCTTAATCTTAAGCTGTAAACCATAATCAGCAAAAAAAATAATAAAAGGCTTGCAATATTCCAGTTGATTTGTAATGAATCCAGAATGTATGACATTTTTTTTTTTTTTTTTTTTTTTTTTTTTTTTTTTTTTTTTTTTTTTTTTTTTTTTTAAATTGCATTACAGAAAATAAAGAGCTTTATCACAATATTCTAATTTTCTGAGACAGTCCTGTATAGGCCATTATAACACTAATACCAATAAATCATCAAATAGTTAATACTGGTGATAATTTCAGCCCTCCGATAAATCGGTCAGGCTCTCGCGACTATTAAGGCTAACCTTTAAAACACTATTAAAGTATTTCTAGCCAGCTTTCAGCCTCTTTTGTACTAAACTGGATATTTTCAAACCTGTTCCTAATTCTGTATCTGTTCAGCTGCAGGACTGTGAGCGCTTTGGACAACATGAATAAAAATAGCAGCTTTAAAGAGACATTTTTATTCTAAACACCTTCCTTTCACACAGACTCGTCCTGATTATAAAACCGTGTTGGAGTATGAGGGGTGACTTTTTGAGGAAAAATGTGCAGTTTTAGTACAACACCTTGTAAATTGTTAACTTTCATTGCAACTGTGAAGAAATCTTTTGGTCTATTTGTAATAGTCGGGACAGGTTTTACCTTTCACTCTTTCTGCGAAGCTGGAGGGATCAAGGATCTCCACGGATGGACTGACCAGATCCTGCACAAACACAGAGACACATAGAAGCTCCTTTTAAACACTAGCTACTTTCTGGAGTCTAAAATGATTGTGAGCAGTACTCGAGTTGTAAAATAAAATCAGGGGGGATGGTGGATTTTATCATATGGGGACAGATAATTTCTGCTGATTACAAATAATGTAATATATTACAAATAATAGCATTGACCAAAACACCTGCAGAAATAACATAAAAAACACTTTTCTGAACTTATCAATATGATTCTGTCCTTCACAGGATAAGTAAAATGGATCACTGCAAAAACTCAAAATCTTAACAAGAATATTTGTCTTATTTCTAGTTAAAATGTCTCATTTTAGTAAAAAAAAATCTTTACACTTAAAACAAGACTCATCACTGGAAAAAACAACAATTTTCAACAGTTTCAAGTAGATTTTCACTTAAAATAAGTAGAAGAATCTGCATGTGGAACAAGATTTTATTGCTTGTAATGAGAAGATAAATCTTGTCCCACTGGCAGATTTTCCTACTTATTTCAAGTGAAAAATTACTTGAAACAGGTGAAAATTGTCAAATAAGTTATTTTTCTGGTGATGACTCTAAATGTTGAAATAGCAGTAAAACCACATTCATTAATGAAATTACATAAGGGATGGAAATGGGGGATGGCAGTTTTACAGGGGGGATGATTTGGACCGTTTTTATTTCAGGGGGGATACCATCCCCCCTCATCCCCCCTCAACTCCAGTACTGATTGTGAGAGGCCCAGAAAAGATAAAAGAAGTCATAAAAATATATTTCCCGGCTGTTTTGAAACGCTACCTGTATAAACTCCAGGATGCCGTCAGCTGAGTGATGTCCTTCATATTCGTGTAGAGAGGAACCGTTGAAGATGACCGTGGTGGGATACGCCTGAATGTTATACTGAAACACACAAACGGAGAGTGAAGCAGCGCATCACACAGTCTGCAGCAGCTGCCGGCTGACGGAGGGCAGGACGTTACCCTGGAGCAGAGGCCGTGGTGGACGGTGCAGTCCAGGGTACCAAACTTCATCTGTCCTGCCAGCTGGATGGAAGCTTTCCTCAGCTCTGGCAGCAGAGCTCGACACGGAGGACACCACTGCACACCAGAGCAAACACTTCGTTAGGACCTTGATTCTTACCGTTCACACACGGATGAGGCCCTTTATATCACCGACTGAACCCAGAGTGAACTGCAGCCCGTCTCCATGGTAACGTCAGCATTTGGTAACCGGCTGACGGCGCTGTTAAGCCACCTCTCCCATCATCCATCGCTGTCACTTTTTTAATAACGTTTCAGGCGAATGCATTAGTCTTTTTGAAACCTTGCATGATTAGCTCTTCAGAGCAAACGGCTGAATTACCCAGAGCTATAATTCACACTTGCTACGCGTTGCAGAGGCAGACTATCATCCGTCAGCAGGTGGGGATGTGGATGGAGCAAAGGCAGGACAATCATAGACTGCGTTTACATGCAGTCAATAACCCTTTTAAAACCTGAATATTGGCAATAACCCGAATTTGCACGGCCATGTAAACACCAGTAACCCCTTTGAATAACCCGAATATTCGGGTTTTTAAAAACCCGAATATGACCCCTGGGTTACTCCTTTTAAAACCCGAATATTCAGTCATGTAAACACCAAACGGAATATCCCGATCAAACGGAACAGGAATTTGTTTTCTGCGAATGCTCTGTTCGCAAGGAATCCTGGTCTTTTGAGTCCAGGAAGTTCTTAAACACGGAGAAACACAAGACCAGGCCACACTTTTGGAGTGAGGAGGAGACTAATCACTTCATAAATGTAATGAAGGATATGAACATTTTGGCATTTGTAGACGGTAGAAAGTACCGGGATAGCGAGATTTACAAGAAGGTGAGCGAAAAGTTGCGCGAAGCAGCATTTGTTTTGAATTTGGATACAGGAAGAGGAAGCGGAAATTACGTTAATTGCGTCATCACGTTCTCTGTGCGTCGCTGGTTTGATCAGGATATCCCGAATGATTAATTACCATGTATACGGGGATAACCCTGTTTGATCACGCATGTAAACAGAATATTCTGAATGTTTCAGTAACCGGAATATTAGCAATAACCCGAATTTTGACTGCATGGAAACGTAGTCATAGACTGAGTATCCAAAAGGGTTGAAAGTAATACCTGAGAGTTTGGGGGCGTTTTGGGACAAAAGCTAGTAGATATTTTGGAACGAGGACGACATTTCTGGGTTTTCTGTGGCGGGAACAGAGCAGTTGTTTTTCCTGCAGCTGCCAGTGTTTGTGTTGCAGGTGGAGCACCGTCCCCAGCCCTGAACTCAAACAAGGACAGGTCCCGTCATTAGTTTATAACACCTGACGTGGTGTAAATATATATAAACTTTTACCTGTTTGATCAGGAACATGATCATACTGACTAAGAAGATCATCTAACAGGTAAGAGCAGGTGAACCTTGTAAAAGTGTGTGTGTGTGTGTGTGTGTGTGTGTGTGTGTGTGTGTGTGTGTGTGTGTGTGTGTGTGTGTGTGTGTGTGTGTGTGTGTGTGTGTGTGTATGTTCTGTTTACAAACCGGGGCAAAGAAGTCAACCAGCCAGGGCTCCTTTCGGTCCGAGGGAAAGTTGTCCGGCCTCAGAGTGGTCACATGGGCGCGGACGCTGTCCTTTGCGAAGCCCACGATGTTGTACAGCATGTCTTTACCTGCTCAGACGCCCACGGGTGACACGGATGGACAGAGAGGATGAGAAGCAGGGAAGCAAACTCAATCCAAACCAGAGAACTCACCGGACAATCAACGTGACACAGAATTTGGGTTTGAATCTGGGAACTGTCATCGACAACAAACTGAACTTTGAGGCAAACTGTCAAGCTGTGTACAAAAAGGGACGCCTGTTTTGTCTGAGAAAACTGTCTACTTTTAACATTGCCAGGACCATGCTGATCTTGTTTTATCATGCTTTTATAGAATCAGTTTTATATTTCTGTCTTGCTTCATGGTTTGGAAATGTGTCCCTTAAAAACTAAAATTGTTTAAACCAAATCGTGAAATGGTCGAGCAAGCTGATTGGAGAGTCTCAGCTTCAGCCAGAATCCCTGTTTTCTAAACAGTTACAGAGGATAGCTGGCTCGATTTTAATAGACAACTCCCACCCTCTTAAATGTGAGTTTCAGCTGCTCCATCAGTTCAGAGGTTCAGGGTACCTGCTTGCAAAACGAAAGGTTATAAAAACAGTTTTGTACCAGCAGCCATCAGTGCTATTAACAAGTGAGAGAAACTGCAACATAACCTTGTATTTATGTTTTGTATTGTTTCCTTTATCTTGTTTTTATGAAAAGGCACATTTTTTTATCCTTTTGCTTGGTTTGAATATTTTAGTGTTTTTATCTACTGATGTTTTTAACTTATCTTGATTCTTATCTTGGGGCCGTCCTTCTTGTTCTTTGTTCTTTTAGCCAAAGCACTGTTGTCACTTTATATTATCCTGTATGTACGAGAAGGCACTCACTGTGAACCAAATTTACCCAAGGGTACTATAAATAAATCTATCTATCTATCTATCTATCTATCTATCTATCTATCTATCTATCTATCTATTCAAACAATACATCTGATACAGTAATCCCTGGCTATAACGCGGTTCTCCTTTCACGGTCTCGCTGCTTCACGGATTTACATTGTGGACGGTGTTCTTCATTCTGATTGGCTACATAGTCTCCCTGCCTTTTCACTTCTTGCGTCAATAACGTTGGTCGCTTAGCAACAGTGCTGAGAACGGCCAATGAGCTTAAGCAGCAGCTCAAGAACGGGACCGTTTGATGAATCGTTCATTACAGTCTCAAATATAATCGATGGTGGCATGTTGGTTTATAAGAAAGAAAAAAGAACGACAACAACGACCCATAACTATTTTCTTCTCTCGAAAAAACAAACCTGCACCGCGCTTTAGGAGAAAAAGACGCTGCAGAGCGAGTCAGGATGCAGCAGCATCAGAAGAGCAGTGAAATACGCGCCAGTCACAATTTGTCCTACTTATTGTATTTTTTTTTTCATAATCATTTTTAATTTTCTCCCATTCAAATCCAATTAATCGGGTGGGGGGGGGTTGATCTCCGCTATTTGAAGCCTTGTATAATTATTGTAAAAAAAATAAAAGGTTACTACTTCACGGATTTCACTTATCACAGGTTCTTTTTGGAACGTAACCCCCGCATAAAACGGGGGATTACTGTATATCCAAGATACTCTCCGTTTAAAGGAGCATGAGGCAGGATTGAGGCAGGATTTATGAAAAAAATTCCTATACGTTTTAAGTTTTCTAGTAATAATGTCAGGTGAAGCGTTCCAAACCAAAAAGAATGATCCCTCTAGTGTATCTCTCCGTTGCCTTGAACAGGCTGTGCTGCAAAATGTGCTGCAATTGTGACCGGAATTTCCCGCGCTGTCCTGCGGATGTGACGTCACATGACGCTGCATGCGCATTCTCGGCGGCGCACGAGTAAACACGTTTGAGTCATGGAGGCAGCTTCAACTTGAATTGGGACTGAAAACAGATGCTGACATGGCTCATTTCCTACTGACCAGATAAGATAACATTGTAAGTCGTATTTAGAGCTTGATTTGAACGGCTCCCGTGCCGGCTTCGCTGTTGGCTGCAGGAACCCTGACAGTCGTTTTGGCGCTAATGAGTCTCATTTCTTATTCTTGCCTCATGCTCCGTTTAAATACGAAGACGCCCCCTCTACATGAAACCAGCATTTGTCAAAACCTCCAGACACTTCGTGGTAAATTGCACAACTGAGAGCCCTCATGTTTATCTGGTGACTATAAGTAGCTCCTGTAGTTCTGTCATCAAGAAGAAAACCCTACTAGAACCCCCGTGAGAGTGGGACACAGACGGTTCTGAAGGAGCACCGACCGTGATGGATTTCAAAGTCGTGGATTCCCAGTCCTTTGAAGACGGCCACACAAGCTTTATGGATGTAGAGAGACTGGCACAGCTGGGAGTCTGCCGAGCAGTCCACTCTGCCCACCTGGACAGAAACAGTCCGTCAGTCCGGCGTGCCGGCGGTGCGGCGGACAGACACGTGCTGCAGCTGGACACCACGTACCTGTATGTGCTCGTTCCGCAGGAAAGCCTGGAGTTTCTTGTACTCGTTGGGGGCAGGACTTTTGTCCCCAAACGTGAAGCTGACCAGCCAGCGATGGCGAGCCAGTTTGTCCTGTAGACGACCACCGGAGAACAGACCGTTTAAAGATAACTCTGGTTAAACTAGTTAGTGTGTGTAGTTGTGTAGTACAAGTACCTTAAAGCTGTCGGCCGTCAGCAGCTCCAGGTCTGGCAGGTGTTTCATGGCCTGGTTGTAAATCTCTCTGCTGTCCAGAGTCTTCAGCCACTGCAGCACAGGAATACTGAATTAGTACTAATGAATACTGAGTCAGTATTGTAGTACTAATGAATACTGAGTTAGTACTAATGAATACTGAGTTAGTACTGTAGTACTAATGAATACTGTTAGTACTGTAGTACTAATGAATACTGAGTTAGTACTGTAGTACTAATGAATACTGAGTTAGTACTATAGTACTAGGGTTGCAAAATTCCGGGAATTTTCAAAGTTGGAAACTTTCCATGGGAATTAACGGGAATATATGGGAATTAACAGGAATAAATAAGACATTTACAGAATTGAAGGTTGGCCCTTAACAAGGAACTTAAATATAGTTGGGGGAAATATATTGTAGCGTAGTCTTGGCTAAAACAACCAGATTTAATGCAAGTACACTCCTCCATCACATGCACACAGCTTACTGCAGGGCTATTGAGGCCACGCCCCCTACATGCACTGTGCATTCCTCCATCACATGCACAGGTGATTTGTTGAAGCCTGGAGGCCACACATTTGAGCTCAAAGCACAAGACTATTGAAGCCACACATTTGAGCCCACGGACTATATAAAGTCAAGTAAGTTTTGATAATATTATGGGGTAAATATATTTGATCTATAATGGTATTAATGTTTAACTTGCAAATATTAAATAAAAATGTATTAACACGAATAAATATAATAAATAATATAAATATATATATATAAATAAATATATAATATAAATATATAAATATAATAACAAGAATAAAAACTAAAGTTCTACTCAAATAAATCTGTTTTTGTATTATCTTGCATGGATATCTGCTTATGACAAAATAAATATTTACATTTATGTTTGGATATGATACAGTTTGTTTAAATTACCCCCAATTTCCAGTTAATTCCAATAAATTCCCATAAATTCCCAATAATTCCCATGGAAAGTTTCCAATTTGGAATATTTCCAAAATTCCCCAGCTTAACTTCCCATGGAAAGTTTCCGGAAAGTTTCCGGAAATTTACCGGAAATTTTCCACCCCTTTGCAACCCTATATAGTACTAACGGATGGATGGATGGATGGATGGATGGATGGATGGATGGATGGATGGATGGATGGATGGATGGATGGATGGATGGATGGATGGATGGATGGATGGATGAGTACTAATAAACCCTAAGGTAGTATGGTAGTACTACACTAGTACTCACCAGTACACTCTCCTCCCTGGTCAGAGCACTGCCCGGGGGGAACAGAGCCGTGGCTCCACTGGTCACCTGAGGAGACACACGTGTGTCAGGGACATTAACGCACCACAAAACTACAAACACTCACTCAACTAACACAGACATCGATGGCTAAAACTACACCTGATGGAAAGAAACTAAATATCTGCATCCGCCTCATAGGCCGCGTTCAGACTGCAGGCAAATCTGATTCATATCTGATTCCTTCTCCTATCCGATTTTCAGGGCTGACTGTCCTCACTGTTTTTAGCAAGTGTCCAAATCGGATCTGGCTCTGTTCAGACTGGGCCACATTATTGACTGATCTGACGGGTTGCCGTAGCAACGACGTCGGAGCGGAGGCGTCACCCAGCGCGTGTGTTGTGTGACGTCAAGTAATTGCGACGACAAAAACTCCTCTGTCCAAGGACTGCTGTTTTCGGCATCTTCCGACTGCTCCATACCTGTAACGTAGCTCCACAACTGGAAATGGGCGGGTGGTTTGGCGCATGGGTCTGGTCTGGCGTCGCGTAGAGTGACGTCACGGACAGTCAAAACCGATCTGAGTGTTTGGAGCTGTTCAGACTGAGACGCATCTGCCCAAATGCGATATGAAACTACCTCCCGGAGGTGGTTTCGATCTGGTTTGCAAAAATCGGATCTCATGCGGTTTGGGACTGTTCAGACTTCAAAAGAGTCATCCAGTTTCAATCTGGATGGATTAAAAATCGGATATTGGCTGGCAGTCTGAACGCGGCCTAAGCGGGTGATTCGCTGATCATCTTGAACAGAGAGTCGAGTCTCTTCAGCAGTAAAAGACCCCAAACAGACGGTGAGAGTTTTCCATGAGAAACAGGTATTTTGCTGAAGTAGTTACCTGAAAGCTCTCGCAGACCTGCTGCTGCGTGGTGCAGTCCACCCAGCCCACCTTCACCAGGCCGTCCTGCACACACACAAGCACACGTTCACAAACCTCATCAACCACATGAGGTGGCTGTTTGTAGATGTTCGGTTATACGAATGACAGTAACTCCAAAAGCTTAAGTAGAATCCCAAACACTTAGGGCCCGATTTACTAAAGGTTTGCGTGTGTTAAAACGTGTGCAAACGTGACAGCACCCGCAAACCAAAGTGCCAGCTGATCTACTAACAGCGTGCAAAGACGACTGCGTCTCTGAAATGCGCAAAATTGCACACGCAATTCATTTAGTACTTTTGCCCTGATGAATAATCAATATGGGGCGTACCTGCCAGAACGCGCTAAATACTGGGAGGGGAAGATGCAAATTGCTCCATTTACCACGCGCAATGAGATTTACCAAGCCTGAAAGTAATTGCGTGTATTGTGTTTGCGTCTGTATTTAATACGTTCGAAAGGAAGGTGCTAATCTGCTGCTGCCGTTATTGTGGCAAGGAGGCGACATCCAAAATCAAAGAATACGCAGAGAGAGAGTCTTTATTCTGCTGCATGCTATTTTAAAAATGGTTGCACAAGTTTTATTAAAGGCCACTTTTTCTTTAGTTCTTCGCCTTATATCTTTGCCACCTTCTTTTAATGTGCCCCCCTCCACTCGCCCACAAGCAGGCCAAGCCTTTGTGCCAAAACTTTGTATTTTATTGATTATTTATCTTATTGAACGTGAAATCATCCTTCGTAAATTACATTTAATTAAAACCCGTGCTTATTAATCACAACACACAGGTTAAACATCATGACCAAATCTGCTCCGTCCCGCTGTGTCAGGATCAGCGCAGAGACTGCAGCTTCGCCTGAATTATGGTTCTGCGTTAAATCGACGGCGTAGCCGACGCGTAGGGTCGCGGTGCGGTGTGCGTCGCCGCGTAGCCTACGCCGTCGGTTCTGCGTTGGTGTGACGCGGAACCATAAATCAGTCTGTAGTGTGCGCTCTGTGCTGCGCTGTTCTGAACACTTCTCTTCTCTTTCGGATGATGGTCCCGTCTGTCACACATTTACTGTCAGTGTTTGCTATATAATATATAATATTTGCAATATACTGTGGACATCTGAATAAAAACTTAACTCATAAATAGATGAATCAAAGCGCTCTCCAGCTCTGCGTCTGATATAGCTGATGTCTTTTTCTCCTCAGATCATGCCGAGCACCGCAGGGTCACGCAAACCCGACCAATTCAATATTAAAATCAAATTCGGTCCTGTGGCCCGTTTTTCTATTTCGTATTTTTGATCTGTGCCTAAAATTGAAATATGAAAAACCAGACGTTTTTCTGTTTTTTGTGTTACCAACTGCATTTATTCTATCGCAGGTTTTCTCCGATATTGCGTTTCTTTGTTTACATTTCTTTGCTGTAGTTCATGAATGTGTTTATTTGCCTCTTCCACTAATATCTCTAACTCCAACTCGTTCAATTTCATTTTGCGCTTGTGAATTGTGACTGTGCTTTCCATCCAGACTCTCCATGGCGCAAACGTAAGACACGCAACACCTCATTTAAATACTGCTGTTTGCACCTGTTATCAATTGCGCACGCAATCTTAGTTGATCACCCGCAAACCACGCAACAACTGCACGCGCAAACTTTTTCAGTGCACACGCAATTTAGTACTCTTTATTTAGGATCTTAGTAAATCGGGCCCTTAATGGCTAAGGCAACCAAAACTTTCAATTTCCGGTTATATTTAGAAACAAATATTTGTGTTAACTACAGTTAAAAAACAGTTAATTCCTCTTTTAAAGAATGGAGACTGTTGATTTGCAAGCTGTGACAAGTTATTGATCATTTCATTCAAATGATTTATTTAGTGCTAAAAGGTCACTGAATTACACTTCCACAGGACAACAGATCTTTACTCACCTCAAACACACCACATGTGCAAGTATTTATTATTCTTAGGGCCAAATCCACAAAGAATAGATTGCGCCCGCAAATAGCGCTGTGAATTGCGCCGCATTTGCGCCCGCAATTTGCCCTGCTTTAAGGTCCTATTCACAAAAGATTTTGCTCTAATGATATACCGGCGCAAACACGCCCATAAAGTTTAGCAGCTGAGTGCAATTTGCACTTGTCTGAGTGAGCGGACCTGTTTCCAGTGTTCTCCATATTTCAGCACACAGATTGGTCCATAATGAAAACTGCAGAGAGCACAAGCCTCAACTTTCACGTATTTGTACTTCTAGTATTTCGCATGTATGATATGAGCTAATGAAATGTCAAATGTTAAGAGGCTGTGCGCATTTACGCACAAGGCACAGCACCAGTAACTTCATTAACACCGGATCGGGATCAGATCAGGATCTAATGGTAATTCATGTTCTTTGTTTTGCTACACACACCTACAGGTCAGCTGTTAAACACACACATTCTAGATTTATATGTTTATATGGTGGAATTGTTTGTAATAAAGCAGCCCCTTACTGTATGGATGAATCCTGAACTCCGTCCTGTTATTTTTATTTTTAAATCCGAGATAAGTCCACAACCCCACTTGATCTGACTGTCTACAGTCATGTCTGACTGTAGATTTCACCCTTAATATCATTCAGTATCACACAGGCTTGAATGACATTGAGAGAGAGAAACAGAGAGATGGGGAGTGAGGAGTTTGCGCGCAGTTTAATACACGCTTCTGAAAGACGGTATTTGCTCCACTATTTTTTCGTGTGGCAAATAGCGCTGGCCTTTCTGAATTAGGCGCTTTTTGCAATGAGGCTTATTTGCATAGAAAGGGGGCAATTTTGCACAGAATGTATGAATATGACCTAATTTGCATGCATGCAAATGGCACAGGCGCAAAATGCCACTATTTGCTTGGCAGCGCAGTTTGTGGTGCAATTCGCCCTTTGCGGGTGCTTTGTGAATTAGACACTCTCTTTTTGTCTCATTTGCACCGGTTAAGTGGCCACAAAAGCCGCACAATCCTTTTGTGGATTTGGCCCTTAGTGTATTAATTGTGTTTTATTGTGTCCTCACCAACATTCCTGCCAGCTTCTGTCTCGTTTGTGGCTCCAGACAATCTGAGGGAGACAGGCAGATGTGTGTGTTTGTGGGCGGGTCTCACCGCGGGTGCACAGACCCTGGATGTTGCACATTCAGCATGCGTGTGTGTTACCTCCAGTGTCGGAGCAGAAGGTGATCAGCCAGCCGAGACCTGATGAGAAGGCACTTTCTATCTCGCTGAACACGTTACCTACAAAAACAATGAGAAATACCGGTAAATAAAAATAACAATCACGTGTTGTGGAAAAACTTATTAACATCTCTGTATAATATGTTTAAACTACTAGGTGACCATCCGGACTGAAACTGAATGCATCTAGAATCTAAATGACCAAGAATAAAACTTGACAGATGACCAGATTTCAGTAGGTTTAATTAAGCAGTTGCAAGCGGGTCACAACATCTGTTATGCCTCTCCATGCAGGAAAAGACAGAACAAAGGATGCAAAATGATTTTAAACACCAGAAATCATAACTAGTCCTCACGATTCTGATAACAGGTCATCGTAACACCAGAGCTAATCTTTCAGGAACAAGGTATCAGTTTGCACGGTTCGTACCCGGACCAAGGCTACCGGTAGTACTCTCAACAGTGGGTTTAGTTAACCACATGGCCAAGGCTAATATTTCCATCACACCACACCCACAGAATGATGCACGCCCCGTGACCTCCGTGCACTCAGTTATACATGAATGCAAGTTAAACACACATTTCTGGAGAAATAAAATGTTTGTCTTATTGCAACTGTTGATCGTTCAAATGGCAATCCTTGTATGAATGGCATGTTGAGGGGGATATAAAAGGACAGGAGGAAGCTGAACATAAAGAAAAGTCTTCAAATAGCAAAGAACATGTGGAAGCAGACAGGAAGTGGACAGTTAACTCTAATCTCACCTTGCCAGAGCTGAGTGACGGTCGTGGTGATGAACTGCATGGAGAAGTGGACCAGGTTGTCTTTGTTGCGTTCTCCATTAAACTTCTCTGGTTTCTGCAGAAACACACACGGTTACTGATAACTAGTCACAAGAGGATGACACTGAAAATGTCACTTAAGCCATCAGAGGAATCACTTTCAGGAAACTTCCCAGAAAATCTGTAACGTAAAGTCGTCACTTTGGCAAAGAAGAAAGTAAAAATAAAAAGGCCAGTGATGGTTATTGTGCTGTACATTAGATTCAAACTGTATCCATTTACTTTAGCAGTCTGTTTAACGTATTATCCATTTCTTTGCAGGTGTCTATGTTTGTTAACATTTAACTGTTTTCTCTGGAAAAACCAATTATTGCTCAACATTGCTACCCCGCTTGCTCGGTTTCTTCTGCTTTCCTCTTCCCGTTTATCGTTTAGTGGCGTAATACGATTATAAATGTAACAAATGAGTTGAAACACCCCCCAAAATCAATCCAGTCATTGCTTAAACCGTCAGCGGGGGGAAAACGGACCTGCCCGGCTCTGTAAATGTAAAGGCTGGGGTAGCTGTTGATGCCTCTCCTCCTGCAGAGGTGGTTGTTGTCTCCACAATTCACCGCTCCGATCCTGATCACTCCATCCATCTCTTTGGCAAACTCCCTCCACTGTGACACACAGAAGGTGCTGGATTATTTGATGAACCACATTTCTTTGGCAGGACTTCTGCCGCGTTGACGGTTGTTGGAGTGTGCTTAGGACGTGTCTTAGTGGAGTTACCGCTGGAGCCAGCTGGTGACAATGCGAGCATCGTGGGAAGTAGAAGTTGACGAACCAGATTTCTCCAGAGTTTACAGCTGCTTCTGAAAAACGCCAGCAGACACGCCGCCACGTCAGCTCCTTTATTACCGTGCACCTGTCACCCCTCCGGTGTCACACAGTCATATACAGTATGGGTTTCTCTGATGGCTTTTAACAACCAGGAAAACCTGGGTGATGCGGTTCTACCACATTACCCACAGATAGCTGCACAGCCAGCTGAATGTCTGCTCTGCTTCGTGTTCAGGGATATACAGTACAGGACTGTCTCAGAAAATTAGAATATTGTGATAAAGTTCTTTATTTTCTGTAATGCAATTAAAAAAACAAAAATGTCATACATTCTGGATTCATTACAAATCAACTGAAATATAGCAAGCCTTTTATTATTTTAATATTGCTGATTATGGCTTACAGTTCAAGATTAAGATTCCCAGAATATTCTAATTTTTTGAGATAGGATATTTGAGTTTTCTTAAACTGTAAACCATGATCAGCAATATTAAAATAATAAAAGGCTTGCAATATTTCAGTTGATTTGTAATGAATCCAGAATGTATGACATTTTTGTTTTTGTAATTGTATTACAGAAAACCACAATGTTCTAATTTTCTGAGACAGACCTGTATGTTGCCCCACAAAGTTTAAAGATTTTTATGATTTACAGCTCTCTGCAGAAGGCTGCTCATGCTGGAAACCCTTTTATACGGGTATCAGTTTTTACATTTTTGTTGCAATTTGTTACTTTTCTGTTAACTATTTCATCTATGCAACCAGCACAGATCAACAGCAAGTGGTGTTTGGTTCATCTTTATGTAGTTATTTGATTCAATTTAACATAATTCTATTCCTTCATTTCATTCAACAAGCTCTTTCGACAGCAAGAACCAAGCAAAGTATTCTGCAAAATAATGATCTTACCAAAGTCCCCGCTGTCTAATGTGATGATCTCCAGATCATCATCGTAGATACCTGTAAACGGACAGACAGAAACATTAAATACTTTGAACATGAACTTTTTTTTACTGCACAGACAAACTGGTGCCATTTAAAAAAAAAAAAGAAACAATTTATCCCTGCAGTGGGCATGGATTTTTACCAAAGTCATATCTGTAGTAGTTCCAGCTCTCATAGCGTCCTCCCTGCTGCTCGTCTAATCCCTTTTCTCCATACTTGTCGTACTTCTTTCTCAGATCTGCATCTTTCAGAACTTCGTAAGCCCTGTTCACCTTCAAGAACCTGTCATGAGCCGAGGGGTCGCCCTGAAACATCATTCATCTGAGTCAGTTTAACCACGTTTCTGTGGCAGAGGCAGCAAATGCACATTCGTCCTGTCAACATTTCTGGATTGAGCCGTCTCACAGTTACTCACAGGGTTTTTGTCAGGGTGCATGGTGAGCGCAAGCTTCTTAAACCCCTGTCGTATCTCTCTGGTCGTTGCCTCCCGGCTGACCCCCAGGAGGTCATAGTAGTCCGTGCCCTCCGCATGGCAAACCGCCACCAGCAGGGTTAAGAGGAGCAACGTTGGAGGTATGAGGTCAGCTGGCCTCTGGACCCTAAAGGCTGCCAACAACCTCATCACCAGACCCTCCTGCTGCAACCAATTTAACCTGCAACTGCAAAAAAAAACAGGTCCAAAGCTTATTGTTTCATTCTGCAGGTCAACTCTGCTTGGTTTGCTGCTGGTGGACTGCACGGTAAAGAAAAAGTGTTGATAAATGGTCCACCCGTCATTTAGCCATTACTGTTCCCCAGCTGTACTACCTTCAGCATTTATTTCTACAACAGCAAAACAAACAAACTCATAAATGATGTGTTTAGCTTCTTTGTTAATTGTGTGTAAAAGTCCCATCTGTATATTTAGGTTCAAAGCTGGATGAACTCCAAACTGGGTCCGACCATCGCCACCACCGTTAAAACCCACTGCTTTGTCAGTGCGGGTTATCGGCCACCAGTGACAGCAGCACTTTCCCACACAACGCTGTGGTCTCGCTGCTTCCTGTGGAGTTGAGTCAAAACTAAATCTAATTACACTTCAGTGTCTGTGTTTTTCTCTACTAATTCACTTTATTACAGCAAATTATTGGCTACATTTTTTTTTAGGTCTGTAAATATGACATATATGGATATATTCAAAAGGTAATAAAGGAAGTACATTCTGACCAATAATATAATCATGCAACATTTGGTTAAACAAGATTCAAGATTCCTTTATTGACATTCAGCAAAACATCACAGATGAGGTGCAGAAACAGATTAAAACCTTTAAAAAACTATCAATGTTAAATATATTTAAAAAAAACTAACATAGAAAAATAGATATAAGTCAAATGAATTATAAATTGCATGAGAAAAAATATTACATTTTTGATCAACAGCCAATGAATTGGTGAATCTCAAGGTTTAAGGTTTGTTTACACAAAATGGTTTGATGGATAGTCTGAATTCATCCAGAAAGGCACGAATAAATGTCCCCAGTTTACTGTTCTCATCCAATCAGCTGGAACTATGTAGGAAATACAGTTGTTTTTATCGACACCTGAACCAGTCTCTCAGCATCTGCAGTGAACACTTTATTACATGTTCAAAACGAGCAGGTGAATGTAATTACATAACTTTGGTAAGAAGCTATAAGTGTACAACCTACTGCAGTTACATATGTATGACAAGAGGTATATCTACCTGGTAAATAAATGAATAAACAGATAAATGTTGTCGGTTTGGTGTCTTTCTGCAGCGTTTTAAACCCCCACCAGCAGAGCTAAGCGATGCTAACTGCAGCAGCAGCTGGTAACGCTGCAACATAAGACAATGATCTGCTTGGCTCCGCAGAGACATGCAAGTACTTACAGTCTGTAAGTGGAGTTACATCAAATGTCCAGCTAACGCTTGCATGAGTTTCAGTGTGATTAAATCGCCAGCCTTGGTGCCTTTGAGGTGTCTGAACTTGTAAAGTCTGCAGATCCGCATCGGCGTCCGGCTCCCGCCGGCATCAAGCTGGAAACAACACACGCCGCTTCCGCCCAAAGACTTTCACAATAAATGCTTCAAGCCCGTCAACGGCGTGAAAAACAAAGCTCTATGTTTAGGAATGTCCCGATAAAACCCGACTTTACCATCAAACATGCATGTGATTTATGTATTATGGTCAAGGAAGCTAAAGTAGAATGTGCTATGTACGCCTCACTGCGTATTCAGCTTGCAATATGCTTTCATTTTGAAATCCTTTCAGTATTTGTGTTTAAATGTTGATGGTAACTTCATGAAAAGTGAAGTTTTATGACGTCAGTTTTGTTGCATTCGCAGTGACACGTCTGTGTAACTTTTTTGCATATAAGGAAAAAAGATGAACGGGAGTAATAATGGGAGTTATGAATCTGGCTTATCTTGCTGCCCCAGTCCCTAGTCTCTTATTGTGTTCATGTTGGCCATATTGCCCAACAAACAATATGGCCATAAATTAGCCATAGGATTGGTAGGAGGTGATGGTAGGAGCAGAAAATTAAAATCTAAGGTCATTGTGGAGGCAGGTTATCTTCAGTTTTACAGTAGTAACTTGTGTGTTGTCTCACCAAAATGTTGGAGCATATGTTGTTGTTTTTTTCCTCTCTAATAACCAACATACAAAACATACATAACCCCCCCCCCCCCACCCCCTCCCCAAGGTCCTCAGCAAAAGTACTCGACAGAAAATATGTGAATACATAAAATAACTAATAACAATAATCAAAAGTAAAGAATAAAAGAAAATAAAGAAAATAAAAGGACTTAACTCAAGGGAAAAAAAGAACTGTCATCTAAATCTTTTATTCATGAGAATCATTGGGCAGATTGTCCATAAAATGTAAGAATAGTGACCACATGTCATTAAATTCTTCAACTTTACCTCTTAGAATGACATCTCTTTTAACCACTGGGTGGAATTAGGACTCTGAACATCCTTCCACTTCAAGGCTATTACTCTTTTGACTTGTAACAAACAAAAATCTATGAGTTTTCTTTTTTCTTTTTCTTTTGCCCCAAAGTCTTCAGGGTATATATGTAATAGACATAATCAAGGTTCAACAGGAATTGTACACTCTGTTAATCTTGAAATCAGGCAAAGGGTATCTTTCCAAAATTCCTGGAGTTTCTTACATTCCCATATACAACAGTGCCTCTTTCTATGTTACACTTAGGCCAATTGTCTGGAATGTTGGGATTAAAATGATTTAGTTTAACAGGCGTAATGTAGGTTCTAATTGGAGCCTATATGTTTAAACACGAGGGCTCTAATAGCATCCTCAAGTAGACATCAACCTCCAGAGTTAAAGTTTAGGGGTCGTATCATTCATATATCCCATTTCCCCTGAAGGCATCATGTGTCCACGTCATCTACATGCGCCTGAAGGAGTCGGCGTTTCCAGTGTCGCCATCTGAGCTCCTCAAACAACCTACTGCAGCCCCAAATATGCAGTTTTAACCTGCCAGAAATAACCGTATCGGGTCCTTTAATATACGATTTGGCTCCACACATATAAACCGATATAAACCCGACGACAGTATTTAATTTTAGTGAGGAATTTCAGAGCTGTGGGCGCACGTTGGCTCCGTCACTTCCTGCTTTTGAAAATCGCGGCCTGAGAGAAACATGGAGCTACAAGGTAAACTTTAACACACATTCATGCAGGATTAGGGTGCTCTTGCTTTGTTAGGGTGATCTGCTTTTATTTACATATTGATACTGATGTCTTTTCCTTAGCTGTTGATAGTCATGTTTATTTTTATGCTTAAAGAAAAGGTAAATAACTAGAAAGGTGAAGTGTCGTGCACACTGTTTCCTATTTATTCTCAGCAGATTATATTTAATGCAAGTATAGAGTATATAGAGGATATTTTCTGAATATTATCCCGTGATTATATTAAAGAAAACTCAGTAAAAGTGTCCAATTATCAAAAGTTTAAGTTTTCTTGATATATTTTCCAACTGTGATGATTTGCTGTGTTTTGTGAACATTACTGGGGCTTGTAGTTTTGCATGGCTATAGTCTGGCTGGGAAAACACCTCTTTAATGAGAATTGATAACTAAAAATTCATGTTCAAATTCACTGTTCTATCTGCCTGGTCAAAAAAAAAGTCTCTGCCTGGATTCATGTAAGTGTGTCCCTGCAGCATTTAATATAGATCAGGTGGAAACAAATTATTATCATTAATTGATGCAGTGATGAGTTTCATACTCCTTTAACAACCATGTCAGAAGAAACATGCTTCGGTCGTGGAAGAGATGTCTCCGTCTCAGAAGAGTCAAAATATTGATCTGCATTAAGCAAACTAAACAACCAAACTGAAACTACTCGGATGAAGATTAAGAACTATCTAATGTATCTTTAAAACCCGGACAGATGACAGTGACTATTGATCTTTACAAAAGAAATGCAGTCTGAGAATAATCTTGACTGATTGTGTTTAGAGATCACTTAAACCTTGCTGATAATTGATCAAAGAAAATCAACAGTGAAATTAATTTTAATGCTTCAACAGTAAACAAGCATTACCACATGCACTGGTATGGGGATGAAACTGACAACAATGCTTTTTTTAAATGGGTCAGTTTTGTCAGGAGCACGCAGAGTTGACTTCAGAGCACCAGAGCAATAAAAAAAAAATCTGGTCTGATAAATCCAGATTTACTCAGTTTTTGAGTGACAGATGCCTAGAGTCTACTCCAGTGTTTCCCAACCCTGGTACTCGGGGCACACTGTCCTGCATGTTTTAGATATTTCCCTTCATCATCACACCTGATTCTAATTAATGGTCCTAATTAGCTTGTCATCAAGGTCTGCACAATTCTGTTGATGACACAGCCACTTGTATCACGGTGTGCTGAAGCAGGGTAACATCTAAAACATGCAGGACAGTGGGCCTCGAGGACCAGGGTTGAGAAACACTGCTCTACTCTACTCTGTGTAATCCCAGTCAGGTCCAGAGTTTTTATAGTTAACTGAAACCAACAGTGAGAAATAATCCCGTTAACTGAAATAATAATAAAAATGAAAGTTTTCTATGTGTTGGAGTTCACCCCGGTGAACGAGAGGGTCGCTTCCCTGCGCCTTCGGGTCGGGGATAGGTCTCTCACTGTTGTTTGTGCCTACGGGCCAAACAGCAGTGGGGAGTACCCGGCCTTCTTGGAGTCCCTGGGAGGAGTACTTGATAGTGCTCCAACTGGGGACTCCATTGTTCTACTGGGGGACTTCAACGCTCACGTGGGCAATGACAGTGATACCTGGAGAGGCGTGATTGGGAGGAACGGCCTCCCCGATCTGAACCCGAGTGGTGTTTTGTTGTTGGACTTCTGTGCGAGTCACAGTTTGTCCATCACGAACACCATGTTCAGGCATAAGGGTGTCCATCAGTGCACGTGGCACCAGGACACCCTAGGCCGGAGGTCAATGATCGACTTTGTTGTCGTTTCATCTGACCTTCGGCCGCATGTCTTGGACACTCGGGTGAAGAGAGGGGCTGAGCTGTCAACTGATCACCACCTGGTGGTGAGTTGGATGCGCTGGCGGAGGAGGAGGTTGGACAGACCGGGCAGACCCAAACGGATTGTGAGGGTCTGTTGGGAACGTCTGGCTGAGCCCTCTGTCAGGGACATCTTCAACTCCCACCTCCGGGAGAGCTTCTCTCGGATCCCGGGGGAGGCGGGGGACATAGAGTCCGAGTGGACCATGTTCTCTGCCTCCATTGTCAACGCGGCGGCTCGAAGCTGCGGACGCAAGGTCTCCGGTGCCTGTCGTGGCGGCAATCCTAGAACCCGGTGGTGGACACCGGAAGTACAGGATGCCGTCAGACTGAAGAAGGAGTCCTACCGGGCTATGTTGGCCGGTGGGACTCCTGACGCAGTAGATGGGTACCGGCAGGCCAAGCGGGCCGCGGCTCGGGCAGTCTTGGAGGCAAAAACTCGGGTCTGGGAGGAGTTCGGGGAGGCCATGGAGGAGGACTTTCGGTCGGCCTCGAGGAAATTCTGGAGGACCGTTCGGCGCCTCAGAAGGGGGAAGCAGTACTCTGCCGGCACCATTTATGGTGCTGGTGGGGAGCTGTTGACCTCGACTGGGGACATTGTCGGACGGTGGAAGGAATACTTTGAGGATCTCCTTAACCCGACTGACATGCCTTCCACTGAGGAAGCAGAGGGTTGGGGCTCGGAGGCGTGCTCATCCATCACCCAAGCCGAGGTCACCGAGGTGGTTCGTAAGCTCCTCGGTGGCCGGGCACCGGGGGTGGATGAGATTCGCCCTGAGTACCTCAAGTCTCTGGATGTCGTAGGGCTGTCTTGGCTGACACGCCTGTGCGACATTGCATGGAGGAAGGGGACAGTACCGCTGGGGTGGCAAACCGGGGTGGTGGTCCCTCTGTTTAAAAAGGGGGACCGGAGAGTGTGTTCCAACTACAGGGGGATCACACTTCTCAGCCTCCCGGGGAAAGTCTACGCCAGGGTACTGGAGAGGAGATTACGGCCGATAGTCGAACCTCGGATTCAGGAGGAACAATGCGGTTTTCGTCCCGGTCGTGGAACACTGGACCAGCTCTATACCCTCCGCAGGGTGCTCGAGGGTTCATGGGAATTTGCCCAACCAGTCTACATGTGTTTTGTGGATCTGGAGAAGGCATTTGACCGTGTCCCTCGTGCCATTCTGTGGGGGGTGCTGAGTGAGTATGGAGTCCGGGGCCCTCTACTAAGGGCTGTCCGGTCTCTGTATGATCGAAGCAGGAGTCTGGTTCGCATTGCCGGCAGTAAGTCAGACTTGTTCCCGGTGCATGTTGGACTCCGGCAGGGCTGCCCTTTGTCACCGGTCCTGTTCATAATTTTTATGGACAGGATTTCTAGGCGCAGCCAGGGGCCGGAGGGGATCCGGTTTGGGAACCTCAGGATTTCATCTCTGCTTTTTGCAGATGATGTTGTCCTGTTGGCTTCATCAGACCGGGACCTCCAGCATGTGCTGGGGCGGTTTGCGGCCGAGTGCGACGCGGCAGGGATGAGAATCAGCACCTCCAAGACCGAGGCCATGGTTCTCGACCGGAAAAGGGTGGCATGCCTTCTCCGGGTGGGTGGAGAAGTCCTGCCTCAGGTGGAGGAGTTCAAGTATCTCGGGATCTTGTTCACGAGTGAGGGAACAATGGAGCGTGAGATTGACAGGCGGATCGGTGCAGCGTCCGCAGTAATGCGGTCGATGTACTGGACCGTCGTGGTAAAGAGGGAGCTGAGTCGAAAGGCGAAGCTCTCGATTTACCGGTCAATCTACGCCCCTACCCTCACCTATGGTCATGAACTTTGGGTAGTGACCGAAAGGACAAGATCGCGGATACAAGCGGCCGAGATGAGTTTCCTCCGCAGGGTGGCTGGACGCTCCCTTAGAGATAGGGTGAGGAGTTCGGTCACCCGGGAGGAGCTCGGAGTCGAGCCGCTACTCCTCCACATTGAGAGGAGTCAGCTGAGGTGGCTTGGGCATCTGTACCGGATGCCTCCTGGACGCCTCCCTAGGGAGGTGTTCCAGGCATGTCCCACCGGGAGGAGACCCCGGGGAAGACCCAGGACACGCTGGAGAGACTATGTCTCTCGGCTGGCCTGGGAACGCCTCGGACTCCCCCCGGAAGAGCTGGAGGAAGTGTCTGGGGTGAGGGAAGTCTGGGCATCCCTGCTGAGGCTGCTGCCCCCGCGACCCGGTAACGGATAAGCGGGAGAAGATGAGTGAGTGAGATGAGTGAGATGAGTGAAAGTTTTCTATGAAATTAAACTTAAATAAAAAAATTAAACTTAAATAAAAACTAAAATAATCTGCGCGAAACTAACAGAGAATGAAGCGAATCATGAGTAAAATTAACTTAAATTTTTGTTTTGTGCCTTTTGTTTTATGTTTTTTTTATCATTTAAAGAAAATAATTACGTTGTTTGTAGTGTAGGACATTGATGGTAGGATTCTTTAATTCTAGATCATTATTATTATTTTAATTTTGGCCAATGTCTATAAGTCAATAACTTTTTCAAAACTAAAACCACTGGTATACCTCTGAATAAGCAGCTTTTTCAATCAAGAATGTTTATTCTTTTTAACATTTCTTGTGTGAAAGAGTGGTTTAGGGAGCATGAGAGCTAATATTGACGCATGGTTTGGCCCCCAAAGAGTCCAGACCAAATCCCAAGTGAGAATCTCAAGGATGTGCTGGAAGAGACTTTACAGCATCATCACTACAAGATCTCTGTGAACAATCTGCAGTCTGCAGCTGTGGGCAAAAATAAATGTTGAAAACTTATTAAAGCAGCACCGCAGTTTGTGCCGTAATTAAAGCTAAAACTTGTCTTATAAAGATATAGAATATGCACATTTTTGTTGTTGTTGTTGTTGTTGTTGTTGCGATAAACATGTGAGCCAATGTTTCTTATTCAGTCTGGAAAGACTGAGTGAGGAAACATCAGAAGGCCGAATTCATGCCACATTTGCTGCGTCCGAAAGTGCATATTTCCACCCTAATGAGTAGCAAAAACAGTATGTGAGATTTTTTAGTGCATCTGAAACATTAGTACATACTCAATAGTATGCGCTATCCATACTCATTCTGGAGAAATGTATTAGTGTGGATTGATGGACACTAGTTAAGCAGAAACTTCCCACAATGCAATGCAGCTGTGTTTGGTTGCTATGTGCTGCCCAGATAATAATAATATTATATAATAATATAATATTTGTATATAATAATAATATTATTATATAATAATAATATTATAATATTCATATATAATATTATTATATAATAATATTATAATATTCGTATATAATATTCATATATAATAATATTATAATATTCGTATATAATAATATTATATGATGTCATCTTGTTTGGGCCAGGATAAACGGGAAAGAGCGGTGCTGCTACTGCTGCTGTGACAGGAGTTGTTACCATGGTAACAACTCCCCCTCCCAACGGCAGGAAGTGCCGTGTGGCTCTGAGTAGTACGTCCATGCTACTGATATTTACTCAAAAGTGTGCCGAACTTAAGTATACTTTTTGAGTATATAGTGTTTAGTATGGCATTTCAGACGCACCGATTGTGTCCCTAGTACCAAACTGGGACCCCAGTTATTGTTGATTTGAGCCATCAGTCCTGATGATGATCACTTGCCTCAGTCCAGAAAAATACAACTCAACTGTCCCTGTGTTTCAGTGGGTAGTGAACCAATGAGCCTGGGCTCTCCCGCCTCTCCTAAGCCCTCGTCTGGGGCTCAGTTTCTGCCCGGCTTTCTGATGGGCGACCTGCCTGCTCCTGCCACCCCTCAGCCGCGACCCTTCAGCCTGTCCAGCCCCCTCATGGAGAGCCCGAGTGCACACCGAGGTTGGCACGGAGACGCACATCAGCCGCTCCTTCCTGTTGGTACACACGGTTAATTCATCCGTTTACCCTGCAATCGTGTTTTCAGGGGGAGGAAGCGGAGGAAGTTCAGCCCTGCAGCCTGTTGTCCCCACTCCCAAAGATAAGAGTGGAGCCCCACCTGTTCGCAGTATCCATGACGACCTGGCTACAGTAGGGACGCCCCTCAGCGCGCACAGGCAGGTTGGTATGACAACGGCCCAGCAAACAAAAACATTAGGGAGGGTTGCTTGTGGTCTCCCCAGAGTGCAATTAACCACTTTCACAATATAAAACATGAATCTAGTTGTCTGTAAGTGGTGCGTCATATCATACAATTATAATGTACATCTGTGTTTATGTTCACAGATTTGGCTAAAGGAACAGATGCAAACAGATAGATGAATTGCAGACCTTTTTTACCTAAATAAGAGTTAATGTGTGGTCACTTAATGTGTGTTAGATTGAGATGTACAAATGCGAAGGAGGCTCAGTGAGCACCAGATCACTTCTCATGTTCCTCTATATGTTATCAGCTAGAATATATACTTCTCTAATAATACCCCTTTTACACCAAGCCCGTTCCAGGGCTGGTTCTGGGCTAGAGCCAGACTTAGCACCAGTTCTTTGGTTTTACACAGCCTAAGCACCGGCTCCTGGCTCTCAAAACTGGTGCTAGACAAGAACCAACTCTTTGCTGGTCTAGAGGAAAGAACCACGTTACGTCAGGGGCTACGTGCTTACGTCAAGGGCTGGGGACGGTGTTACTGAACAACCAAAGCAGAATAAACACGGAAGAGCGCCATTTTTAAACAACAGAGCGTTGAAGACGGCAGTTAAGTTAGCAGACTCTTTTATTATTACATCAACTTGCTGGATCACAAACTTTTGCTCTCCAAGAAATGCTTGAGAAGCCAGCAGCAACACTTGCAGCACAGCGTAGTCCTCCATCTTTGTTGTGGTGACTGAATTTGGCGCTAGTTGTACCGGGAAATGGTGACGTACACAGACGTATACAGTAACGTGATGACGTGGCTCTCTGGCCAGCACCAGGCCAGCACCACCTTGTGTAAAAGTAAACGGTTCTTACTTAGAACCAACCGCGAACCGGCTCTAGCACCAGCACTAGCACCAGCCCTGGAACCAGCTTGGTGTAAAAGGGGTATAAGTATAGTGTTTGGGAGGAGTTTTAGAAGCACTGACAGGGGAAAGGAAGGAGCTTTTGTATTTGAAGGAACCAAAGTTGATCATAAAATGTGTTTAAAGATAGAAACAATTATATTTTAAGATTTTCTCTCTCTCTCATCAGGCTTTTCCAGTTATGCAGACTCCACTTTCTGCACGACAAGCTTCAACTCCTGGGACAGGTACTGGTGCTGCCACCTCGTCTACGTTTGAACAGCTGTCAGTCATAAAAACCTTTTATGGATCGTTTTCGTTAAATTTCCTTTGACTGCCAATTTAATTTCCTGCAGTTCAAGTGGAACGGTTGTCCTTTTTCATCATACAAACAAGCGTGTTAATTTCCCCCATGACTTCAGCGCCCACACCCTGGGTGGGGTTGGTGAAAGGATCTTTCTGTGTGGAGTTTGCATGTTCTCCCCGTGTTCCCTTGGGTAGCTAATGTTCTCTACCCTCACAAAAACATGCAGCAGTCCTGGGCTGTACTGTACAGCACTTCACTAATACATAACAGATTTACAGAAATAGTTTGAATTAAAACTGATATTAACCAAATTTTAAAACTGCATCACATCAAATTGTCCCTTTTTTAAAATTGCATTGCATTTTCTTCTGGAATTACATCATACCTCAGATATTTTGTACTGTATGTACGAGATTGTCACATAAGGGAGAAAATCCTGACGGTAGACGTAACCACACAGGTGTGAGCTTTGACTCTCGGGCAGATGGACTCAGCTATTCCCAGCATTCCTGGCTTTTGTGTTGATAGCTGAATGATTTAGATTTTATCCACTCTTCCCTCCATCCCTCTCCAGGTGTGCAGCAGTTGTGTCTGTCTCCGGCTCAGGTGGATCCTTTCTACAGTCAGGGAGAGTCCCTGTTGTCTGACGACCAGCTGGACCAGACCTGGGTCACCGTGTTTGGGTACTTTCACCAGTCTGGCCGTAATCGATCCCCGCTGCTCTCTTCTTCTTTGGGGTCACAGGATATTTGATCATGTTGTGCTGCCAGATTCACGCCGCATGTGTGCTTGTGTTGTTTTAGTTTCCCTCCGGCGTCGGCGTCCTACATCCTGCTGCAGTTCGCTCAGTACGGAAACATCCTCAAACACAAGGTGAGGCACACACAGACACACACAGGTGTGTTTTCAGCCCCACACAGGTCACTGCATTTACTTACAGCAGCTTCAGACTGCAGGATACTAAAAATCACCGTGTTGGGTTCAGTCTAGGGCTGGGCGATATGGACCAAAAGTCATATCTCGATTATTTTCTAGCTGAATGGCGATACTCGATATATATCAATATTTTTTCTGTGCCATAATTGGGGTTTCCCCCAAAGCATTATAGCATAGCATCTCTGTTAGCTTCATTTTTTTCTGAGGCAAACCCTTAAAAAAACAGTCAGTTTTAATACAAAGCCTCGTGCCAAATGTCACACAGGTTCCTTTATTAACAGAGGTCTGCACAATATCAAAATGTATAAAACAAATGAAATAAAAATAAACTGCCTGCATATATAGAATAAAAATGCTTCTTGAATAAAATAAAATATCCCTTTCCTGCATAACAATTAAATTAAAATACACTGTGCAATTAATACAATGTAGACCAGGGGTGGCCAATCCTGGTCCTTGAGAGCCCCTATCCAGCATGTTTTAGATGTTTCCCTGCTTCCTCACACCTGATTCAAATTACTCGTCATCATTAGCTTGTCATAAAGGTCTGGACAGTTCTGTTGTTGAAACAGCTACTTTTATCACGGTGTGCTTAAGCAGGGAAACATCTAAAACATGCTGGATAGGGGCTCTCGAGGACCAGGATTGGGCACCCCTGATGTAGACAGTAACAGGCAGACTTTTCCACTGAGGTTGACAGTTGTGCAAATGACAAAACATGTGTGCAAATCTCAAATAAAACATTCAAGTCAATTTGTCACAAAATAAGCTATATCAAAATAATTTTTTTTATTTTTATTTTTTTTTTAATAATCGATATAAACTATATTGTCTCGTACCATATCGCGTTTGAAAATATATCGATATATATTAAAATCTCGATATATCGCCCAGCCCTAGTTCAGTCAGGGAAATGTTACACTTCTGATTACAATGATTTGTGATCATCTCTGTAAAACGGACAGATTGAGCCAAAAGAAAGAGGTTTGTATTTGTATTTGTATTAATTCGTTTGATTGTTTTTTTTTTTTTTTTTTTTTTTCCTTTCTCTTTTTTTTTTTTTTTTTTTACCTTGTCTGCACACATATTAATGAAAATTCGTTTGATTGTGGATGTATTCATTGATACCTCCTTGGGATTGAGGCCAGATGATGCAGGTGATCATAATGATAGACAGCAGGCCTTTTTGTCTTTTTACAAGTAGTGTCTGCAGAGCCTGGAGCTGTGCTCGGGGTCATTGCTCTGGGGCCAGACATGCTTGGGACCTGTGGTCCTGTAAGATGGAGAGGTAGATCTGTGATGGTTCCAGGTCATTAGATTTGTCTGCAGTAAAATGCCCCCAAACCATCACTGATCCGCCCTCACACTTGATGTTGAGGGGTTACGCCATCAGGAACCCGGCCTTTTCTGTTCTGTGATAAACACAACGGTTTGAGCCAAAGTTCTCTTAAAGGGGACTTATTACGAAAAACAGTTTTTTTCTTGCTTTAACATATATAAAGTGGTCTCCCCTCAGCCTGCCAACTCACAGAAGGAGGAAAGCAACCAAATTCTGCAGTGTCTGTACAGCCGCCCGGATGAGCCGTCCAGTGTGATGTGGATCTACGAGCCGTTCAGATTCTGCTCCCTTTCGTTACGTAACGACAGAGCGACTTGCATAGTTTGGCCTCTGATGCGTGAAACCACGCCCACAACTAACTCTGCCGGTCGGACCTTCTGCCATTTTTTTTCGTAGCGGTGTATCGTGATGGCGTCTGTTCGAGCTAGACATGCAAATTGCTCTGTTGTTGGTTGTAAAACCCTGCTACGCGTCATTCAGGCAGCCAATCAGCACAGAGCCTCATTATCATAGCCTCCCCTCCCACTCAGAATCCCACATAGATAATGAGGTTAGAGAATGGGATGATAAAGACATGGCTCAGATTTATTTAGCAAAAACAATCAAAAGCTTGTTTTTAAGAATCAAAGCTCGTTTAAAATAGGTATTAGATGCCATAATAGGTCCCCTTTAAGTTTCACTACATTTTCCATAAAACTTTCAATATGTCATTTATTTTTTAAAAAGCATCTAAAACTTGAGAGGGTTTGAGAGTCTCACTCTTCGCAGCAACTTCCTTCCTTTCCCAGAACAGAAGTGGTGTTTTACTGCTTCCATGAACGTGCGTTGGGTTCAGTCAGCAGGTCCGAGCCCACCGGGACCCCTCTGGGTAGCAGGAAAACCGGAGAAAAGTGCTGTGATTGAGGGCTAGGTGTTAGATCTGCTGAGTCTTGAGGGAGGTTGAGAGCGCTGCGTTGTCAGGTGTTTGAGTTGCTCTGCAGTTCGCCGACGGTCGTATTGATTGATTGATTGATGTGTTGACAGATGGCGTCTCCCGGCAACTGGATGCACCTTCAGTACCAGTCCAGACTTCAGGCCAGGAAAGCTCTGTCTAAAGACGGGAAAGTGTACGGCGACTTCATCATGGTTGGAGTGAAACCCTGCATAGACAAGGTCAGTCACCCGCCCGGGGGCCGCCTGCGTCTCCACATCAGGTGGGTTTGAGGTGTGATCTGATCGGCAGTGATGTCGGTTGTCTCTCTGTTTCTCTCAGAGTGTGATGGATAGCGGTGAAGCCTACTCTTCCCCCCTCAACTCCTCCGTGCTCCCGTCCACCCCTCGCTCTGCCCTCAGGTCGCTCAGCGCCCCCTACAGGAGCTCCGGCAGTGACTACCAGGTGACCTCTGACCCCTGCTCTAGATCTGCTGTTCATTTTCCCCAGATAAAAAACATTTGTTAATCGGCCTCTGAACCCGCGTACGTCTTCAGGTGGTAGCAGACAGACAGACGCCCAGGAAGGACGACAGCTTTGTTTCCAAGGCCATGGAGTACATGTTTGGCTGGTGAAACCTGGAGACCCAAAGAGTAGAGAAAGAGTGACTGACAGATTGATGGATTCACTACATTATGTTTGTGTGTACATCTGAGTGAGTGAGTGAGTGAGTGAGTGAGTGAGTGAGTGAGTGAGTGAGTGAGTGAGTGAGTGAGTGAGTGAGTGAGTGAGTGAGTGTTAAAATGGAGGATCTTTCCATCTGTTTTTAAAATATGTATTTTTAATATTTTTTTGTCTCAATAAAGTCTGTCTTTTGCTTCAATTCAAGTGTTTGTTCATTTAGTTTGTCGTCACCAGGTGCAATCACGTCTTTGTAAGTGCATCTTTTTACCAGGAAAGTTTCCTCTTATATATATGTTTGTTTGTTTAACACAGGGGTTCAAGTACATATGAATTCTGAGGGGTTTAATAAATGTCATTCCATCAGGTCTTGTCCTGTTTATGGCCCCACGATGTCCACAGAAGTTTTTCTAGTTTGTAGTTTGCTTGGAAAATAACTCAAACCACATCATGCGTGTGCAGGTGATTATTTTTAATTTCTGCAGGTCTGCGTCTGAGTGGTGGGTGGACCGAGCACGATCAGCCCACTGCAGCTGACCAATCAGATGAGGCTGAGATTTTGGGGGGCGGGGCAGCTGTGAAATCAGGTTTTGACTGGACCTACAGAAATATGATGTACCGTGTTGGCGCTCCAGGAGCGACAGACCAAACTAAAGACCAGTGGATGCCTGGCTATGAATGAAAGGGTTAAGTCCTCACTCATGCTGTCACACAGCTGCAAGCATTGTCTTCATCAGCACAAACATTGCTCTGAAAACTAGTCTGTTATCTTGATTTATGTAGTTTATGGACACAAGATTCAAATTTATCATGCTGGAAGTTTAAAAGCACCTGTTTTTCCTTCCTTTGCATTTGAAGAAGACTAGAAAATATATGAATGTATGCTTATATATTAAGAATATTAAATGGATTACTCTTGTCGTACAGATTGAAGAAATATTTTTTTATATATTTTAATAATGTAGGCATTAAGGAAATCCACCTTAATGATAAAGAATATTTGAAATTGGGGTTTCTGACGACAGTAATTTTATTGCCCCCAGTATCGCTGATCAGTGTGGATGCTAACTCTTAGATTCGAGCAACTAGACCAGGGGTAGGGAGCCCTGGTCCTAGAGCCGCAGTCCTGCATGTTTAAGATGTTTCTTTGCTTCACCACACCCTGATACAAAGAACTAAGTCATTAACAGACTTGTGGAGACCTGGATGAGACGCTGATGAGGACCTTTAATTAGAATCAGGTTTGGTGATGCAAGGAGACATCTAAAACATGCAGGACTGTGGTTCTCCAGGACCAGGGTTGCCTACCCCTGAACTAGACTTATCCACCCTACCAAAACTTCCAGTGGGTTTTATTATAAATAGAATATCATCTGATCATCTACGTAGGCTGGTTCATCTCACGGGCAGATATAACGGTAACCCTCGGACACTAAAACAGTGTTTGTCAGGGAGGAGTGGCCGTACCTTGTCCAGTCAGAAACATTTGGTGTGGATCTTCTTAACTGGGTCAGATTATCATTTTACAACCCCGAGGCATCTGCAGTAACAAATGGTAGGAAGCCCCCCCTGTTCCCAGCTTCATTGAGGGACGAGGCAGGGCTGGCCGGAGGGAGTACAAACTTCCTTTGTATGCAGTTTCAATTTTGTTACTGTGCAGAGACCTGTCGACAACTGTGTCTCACATCCTCACGCTGATCGAGTCCTTTTCTAGTCTCAAAATAAACCAGATTAAACTGGTTGAAATCTGAAGCAATGCCCTTTATCGAAGGTTTGCCCTCCAAGTGTCAGACAGGGATGGCAGCTTTCACGGCAGCCATCCGGCCTGACACGCCTGGGCATAAAGATCACGGATAGAAAACATCATAGCAAACAATCTCCTCTCTCTAATCCAGGAAATTGAGTTTATACTACAAAAATTGGACTGAACTGGGACTGTCACTTTTGGGTAAAATGTATATCTTAAAGGTGGTAATAGTTCCCAAAATTAATCACATAAGCGATATGCTACCATAAGCTTGCATTTTAAAAATATAATGAAGTGGTATCACGGTTTTTATGGACAGGTAACAAACCAGATATAAACCCGCTATAGAGGAAGGATGTCTGGGCCTCACCCCGATAGCCCTGTATCATTATGCCAAAACAGTTCTACATGTAACCAAGCCCCAAGAGGAAGACATTTCAGATGAAATTATGGGGGGAAATTATTGGAACATGGTTCAACTTATCAAGGGAAATGCAGACACGTTTTATTAACTATAACATTATTAAAGGATCTATTGGACGCCACATAAAAGGACACAGCTAAGACTTGGAAACTCTGATCTTTGTTGGAGATGTGATACTGCAGCTGGCTCATCCTACGTACGGTATATGCTTTTTTTGTGCCCCATGATAGATCCTTTATAGTCTCACATTCTCTTTTTTTTTATCAGTACTGTTCTCTGCTCTGATACAACATCCACCGGATGTGATGGGGCATGACAGCACTTATAACTCTTGCAGGATAGTGTGACAACATTGGAAGACTGAAGGATTATGTTTTGATAAGGGAGTTTGATGAAATACTATGAAAAACTGTGACAGGTGGACAGGACGTACTCTATATATGAAAATATGGGGCCCATATACTGCAATAACCTGATTGGTGGGTTGCAGCCTTCTCTGTGATTGGAGTCTGAATTTGTATACATGTATATGCCGAGGTGTTTGTATAGATATACTCATAGAAAGTCAGTAAAAGTGATCAACAAAAAGTACATTTATTGCCATACATGTAAAGAAAACATTTCAATTTGCTCTAGAATTGTAGGTGATTTACACAAATCCAGAATAAATTGATTGCTTTTTTCTTTTTACATTTAAAACCCTTGAGATTAGGGTTAAAAATCTTCTTTCTTAATGGTATTTATAAAAACCCACATGGCATTTTGGGAGGGGATCCAGCGCTAGGTCCACTGTTTTCAGTCATAATACTGGTTCCAGATGACTTGGGAGACGAGCATAAGTCACGTTTCTTGCGTACACTTTCACTACAGGCCAGAAAGATCAAAATGATGTCTTGATTAAAATCGTGTTTACCAACTGTCCAGCAGCGGTATAACAGACTAATAGCCATATATATATAATGTTGAGGGAAAAAAAGAGTAAAGCTTCAGACGAGGATGAAGTTTGATCATCTTTTACTCTTCTCTTTTTACTTCCTAATTAAAAAAAAAGTGTCTGCTTATGAATTAATAAGGTTGTTAATGGATGTAAACCAAGTTTGCGTCTTTGCTTGCACACTTTTTTTATAGAAGTTTATTTGCTGTTTGTAAAAGTCTTTACTTTATTAGATAAATAAACTGTCCCAAAATAAATGTCTTTTTGATTAAGTTTATAGTTGGTGCAAGCTCGGAGGCCTTCAAGTGCACTTTATTTTTTCATATAAAATAAATACATTTGTATGCAGTTTAGAAGTTTGGGGATGTCCCTTTTTTTTTGGCGCCTGCACTGCTGAAATCGGGGCATCCCTTATTTCTATTTCTGAAAGGTGGCAACCTTACTCACGCTCAATTTAAGAAAGGTATTAGAGCGATCCCTGAGTCCGTTAGGTTAGTCCGAAACAACGAAGCACGATCAGGTGTGATAAATCTGCCTTCACTTCATTTTGATGGTCTCGATCTTTTGGCTGAGAACATTTTTTAACAAAGTCATACGTACTCACTTAAACAATATACTATTCCCAGTACGATCAAATAGAAACTCCATTATTCAGCTTTGTACTGAACCAGACGGTAAAAAACAGAACTAAATACATCAAATATCCTGTAAGCCCCAAGACAAAAGTACATTTCAAAGTTATATCTATCCATCCAATGAGCTGTTAAGAAAGAGATTTGGGATTGATCATAACTATCTTCTGTGAAACTGAAATAACTGATCATGTGTTCTTCCATTGCAAATACTCTGGGACATTTTGGGAAGATTTGCAAGACTGGTTGTCAACCAAAATCCAACTTGCTCCCCTCACAAGGGAAAATGGCACTTTTGTTTTTAAAAGGACTCCTCTGGATAATCACTTCAGTTCTTTGAAACGTACAGTATGGAAAAGAAATGTGCAAAAGCTCTCCTGACAGCGAAACACTTGAAATATTTGAGGTTTCCTAGAACAATGATGATCTGTACAGAACTCTGAATATAATCTTTTTTTTGTTGGTTTTTTCCCACTATGATTTGCTATATTTTACTTTAAAGTCAATTCCAAATGTGCCTTGTATGGTGTTAATTGTTTTGTATGTTGCCATGTTTTGTAAATGAATTCTTGAATAAAAAAGAAAAGCTCATTTTTACATAAAATGGAAAAGGGGCCTGATCACTGCCACGTAAGGGCAGCAGAAACCATGGAAAAGTGCTTTATTCAGATTTTTATGAACCTTATTCTCAAGCCCTTGCATTTACGCGTGGACATCAGTTTATAACAGATTTGTTGAATTATTTGTTATATTCAAATGAGACTCCTTGTGCCAAAGTTGGCTTTGCTGCTTGCCTATTCTTGTGCCCAGATACAACATGCACCATTCCAATAATCATTTTTATCAGAATGCAAGTAACAATGCAATGTGAGTGAAATTTTCAGTCACTTGGATTTCTTTTAAGTAATTTGAGTTTTGTTTTTTCATCTACATTACCAACTACAGAACAATCTGATTACGTTCACCGTTACAGCTTCAATTGCTAGTTGGCTATTCAGCTCGTGGCAATTAGAAAACAGAATTAGAACTTACTGTACCAATAGTGAACAAAAACCAAGGCAAATGAGCTGAAGAACTTTTATTGAGAACACAGAAAACTGAACATACACAAGTGTTTGTTTGAGTGAGGAAGACCCAATCAACCTCTCCACCCTGCCTGGCTACTTGAACAGCGGCTGCACACCAGCAAGGGTCTCCGCTGGGAGGAAGGACAGCTGCTGAAAGGTGCTGGCACGTGTGTCTGGGTGAATAAAACGTTTCCTGCACAAAACCCTGTGTCCTCTGTCCTGTTGGGTGACCCCAAGCACGAGCCTTGCTACAAAGACATTACAAGAACTGCTTTTGTCATCACTGAACTCAGGCCAGATCATCCTCAACTCAGAACATTGAAACCTGAAACAGACAGGATGCACTTTTTTTTTTAACATTGAAAAGGGAAAAATGAGTTTCCAATGATCGGAAGGTCGGCGGTTCGAATCCCGCTCTGTCCCAGTTTGCTGTCGTAGTGTCCTTGGGCAAGACACCTTGCCCCGTGTGAATGTGTGTGAATGTTGGTGGTGGTCGGAGGGGCTGTTTGCTGCTCTCAGCCTCAGTAAACTCCATCTCATCCATGCCTTCCCCAGTGTACCAGTGGAGGAAAGCTTTGCGCTTGAACATGGCCGTGAACTGCTCAGAGATGAGCTTGAACAGCTCTTGAACGGCTGTGCTGTTGCCAATGAAGGTGGCAGCCATCTTAAGGCCTCTGGGGGGAATGTCACAGACAGCCGTCTTGACATTGTTGGGGATCCATTCAACAAAGTAACTGCTGTTCTTGTTCTGCACGTTAATCATCTGCTCATCTACCCCCTTCATAGACATGCGGCCGCGGAAGATGGCGGCCACCGTCAGGTAACGACCGTGACGCGGGTCACAGGCTGCCATCATGTTTTTGGCATCAAACATCTGCTGTGTGAGCTCTGGCACAGTCAGCGATCTGTACTGCTGGCTAGCCCGACTTGTGAGGGGAGCAAAGCCCGGCATGAAGAAGTGCAGACGAGGGAATGGCACCATGTTTACAGCCAGCTTGTGCAGGTCAGCATTGAGCTGCCCTGGGAACCTGTGGCAAGTCGTGACGCCACTCATGGTAGCAGAGACTAAATGGTTGAGGTCACTGTATGTTGGGGTGATGAATTTAAGAGTACGGAAACAGATCAGAGCGCCTCATTATCAATGCAATAGGTCTCATCTGTGTTTTCTACGAGCTGATGGACCGATAGCGTAGCATTGTAGGCATCACACTGAACGTGTTCATGATGCGGTCGGGGTATTCCTCACGGATCTTGCTGATGAGCAGGGTGCCCATACCCGAGCCGGTGCCGCCACCCAGGGAATGTGTGAGCTGGAAGCCCTGCAGGCAGTCGCAGCTCTCAGCCTCCTTCCTCACCACGTCCAGGACCGAATCCACCAGCTCTGCAGCGTCGGTGTAGTGACCCTTGGCACAGTTGTTGCCAGCACCACTTTGGCCTATGAAAAACATTAGTAAGTTATTGGGAGGGAAGGGGGAAAAAAAAAAAAAAAAAAAAAAAAAAAAAAACTTTCAGATATTAACCCACCAAAAACAAAATTGTCAGGCCTGAAGACTTGGCCAAAAGGTCCAGATTTCACGGAGTCCATGGTGCCTGGCTCCAGATCCACAAGCACAGCACGGGGGACATATTTACCACCTTCGGGAAGAGGACGAAAAATGTATTTTATTTTTTTGCGCAATAAATGTTTGTTGCTGCACCCCTGTTTTGTTTGTGGGTTACTAAGCGCTGCTCACCCTCGAAGAACGGAACTAAAGTTATTCCTGGGGGACTTTGGTTCTTGTAGTATCAAACCGCTAAGAACCACCCCTTTGAAAGAAAGAAGAGAAAAAATTAAAATGGCATCCTTTCCCGCTCCGGCGGCTGAGGCACGCGCTGCCGCGCTAAAGGCACGAAAACGGTTGAATTCTAACCGCTCTTTTAAGTCAACCGCCTGCTCCACCCAAACCCTGCTGGAAGAGAAAGGCAGACGCATTTCAGATGGTATAAAATTCAAATATCAATGAACATACTAATTCGTTTTTAACCCACTCTCATTTTGCTGCAGTTAAAAACGCTTAGCTGCTTCACACAAAGCGACCAAGCGAACAAGGCCACCCTTTTCACTTTGCAACAGGCCAAAATTTAGCGGGAAAAAAAAGCATTTTTCGATTAAACCTTTGTGCGCGAGTCAGGAAAAGGCTTATTTAGTTTGAAGCCTGATTTGCCCCCCCCCCATGATCGTTTAGTAGTTAATTAAAAGTCAATAATCATGTCAACGTGCTTTCACGTTGACATGAAATACTTACGATGTCAAAAGAATCATTATTTAGAGTAGTCCTTCGAAACTAACCGTTTAGAGAGGAGACCTGGATATTCCTGGGGTTTCCAACCGGCAACAAGCACAAAGAACCGGCTTTTGAAGGCCGTAGCGCAGTTTTTAAATAAAACAAATCAAACACCCAGATTATATGCACAGGTGTGGCAGGGTGGAGGATTGGGCGTGGTCTGCGGGGGAGCAGCACACAGGTGGCGCGGGAATGGTTTGGCTGATTGGGCACACCTGTGTCCAATCAATCTCTCCACCCTGCCTGGGTATTTAAGGAGCAGCTGCACACCAGCAAGGCGTTCTGCTCACAGGTATGACACGGAGCTGCCGAGTGCTGAGACATGCCTGGGTAATAATAAATAACCACAATTCTCCACGAAACCCTGTGTCCTGTTTTCCTGTCGGTCCACCCCAGTAGCACATGATTCCTACAACAGGTTATACATGTTCTTACTTAGTTTGGCACCGATCTGGTTACCGCACTGGCCAGCTTGAAGATGCACCATTTCCCTCATATTTGCTTCACGATGTCTAGTCACTTGTAAAACAGCCGAGTTTTTCCTTGCTCGTGTTCAATGGTCGGCACTTCCTGCTGTTGGGAGGGGGACTTGTTACCATGGTAACAACTCCTGTAACAGCAGCAGTAGCAGCGCACCACTCTTTCCCGTTTATCCTGGCCCAAACAAGATGACATTATATAATATTATTATATACCAATATTATAATATTAATATTATATAATATTATACTTATGACAACTAAAGGTGAAACAAATATATTATCAAACTCAGTGCTTTCGCACATGGAATACTGGCAGAAAGCTATCACAGCTGTACATCTGTACTCGCAGTCACCGGGGGGGTTGTTGTAGTCTCTGCTGAAGCTAATACAATATTAAGTAAAGTTGTTGCTTCAGTCAGAGTTGTTTTGGGCTGCTGAGAAGACTTTGGTCTATCAAGCGATCAAAATAACTGCCGGTAAAAAAAAAATGGTGCTAACCAACCCACTTCCGTTTCAACTGAAATTTTCATCATCATCATCATCATCATTTATTTTAACTCACAACCATGATCACATGGTATGGAGCACAAGTACACAAACATTTGTACATTTATAGCAAGTGGCGGGCTGTACATGGTCAACTAAAATACTCAATTCAGTTGTGTGTGTGAGGGAAAAAGATTCAACTGTATATATGAGCAGATTTCACTAGTTTGTGTAAGAGCGTCAGTCGTATCTGTGAGCACATTTCAGTTGTATATGTAAGTGGATACATTTCCAGTTGTATATATATAAGAGCATTTCACCTGTGTGTATGAGAGATTTCACAAGTGAGTGTGAGAGGTTTTCAGTATAGTGTGTAAAAGAGTTGGATTTACGCTAATTCAGAATTATGTCCCTCACGGCACCTCATAGGCCCCCCCCCCCCTCCCATGATTCAATGGGCTCTTTCCTCCTTGTTCTTTTTAATCCTCTTGTATGTGTGTGTCATTAAAAATTCAATCATTATTTGGCAGATATCCCAGAACTAATCTTTCTGTGTTTGCCTGTCCAGCCAGCTTGAGTCCTGGTTTAACCCCGTTAATTAGTTGAGGGGGGGGTTCTTTCTTTTTTCCCCTCTCTTTCCCTCCACTGTCACTTTTCGGTGCAATGTGTTGGGTATCATAGTTTTGGTCTTTTCTTGGTCTGTTTGGGAACTTGTATATTTTCTTAATGTGGACGGTACTGGAACGAACTGGATAACTAGAATACAGGGAAGTGGTTTGAACTGGAATATAACTGGACTATATCAGATGACTTCACTGGACTGCATTGAACTTGTCTGCTTTTTGTGTCTTGAGATGAAGTTGTTGTGAATTAGTGCAAATAGTGAAATGAATTGAAACGGTAAACTTACGTGGTCCAGCAGATGGAGCCACAAGGTCTGCAAACCAGTTATTATTGATAATGGAAACCGAAACGAACAGTGAAAAAATAACCCAGATAACTGGAATAAAAATAAAAAGTAAAGATTTTTATGGAACTAAAACTAAGTAAAAACTAAAATGAACGACGCAAAACTAACTGATATGAAATAAAATTGCAGGTAAAATTTACTTTGTTTTCTTATTTGTTTCTGGCCTTGTTTTTTCATATTTGCAGCTTCATCTTTCTGATTACTAATTCTTTTTTTATTTGATTCCCCAAAAGAAAGAATAAAGATTTTTTGTCGTGTATAGTACTGTTGATAGGATTCTTTCATCCTAGTTTTTTTTGTTTATCTGTAAGTCAATTCCTCAAAAACTAAGACAAAGGTGAAAAAAAAAACTAACCAATTTTACAAAACTAAAACTACTGATGCGCTTGTTAAACAGACTATAACTAAACTGAAATAAATCTTTTGAAAAAAATATTAAAACTTCAAAACTATCGTAACTCTGCTGGCAACCAAACTACAAAGTAGTGCAACACCAGACCAAACAAATAAAAGTCCTGCAATACTTTTGGAAAACAAGAAGTGGGACTTAAAAAAAGAGAAATGAAAATACAAACATTCCAAGAAACAGTACAGAAGTGCTACCGAGAGCAAAAATTACGTAGACAATATATTCATAAACATTAGTATTGACAGCATAGTTAAAAATACCAATAATTTATATAAAGCTGTGTATGGTTATGTAACCCTTTTATTTATGGTTTCTTACTGAGTAAAGCATGAACTTGAACATATCAGACATGAGGTCAGTTTTAGATACCGCTATTTAGATGTGCCTTCTGCTCTTGTACTAAGAATTTAAATGATGAGTTTGTGCACCATTTGTCCGTAAACAATGTAAACAGGACAGTTTGACCATTGGTCACTTTGCTGGTTCTTTTTCTCATTCCGGTTTCACAACAACCACAGTTTACAAGATGACGGTTTAGCATAATCAACATTGGTTTCTGGAGTTTATGGTTTGATTATATTTGCATATAAAAATCAGTTGCAGCTCAACTACCTGAGAACTCCTAAACCCGTTGCGTTAATGATTTCCAGTTACCATGGATACAGGGCAATCAACGTGTGTTGCATGATATAAATGTGTAAAATATCTGTGAGAGAGTTTTGATCAAACAATGTCATTAAACATGTCATTAAGACTTTAGGAAATTGTGTAAACTTGTTAAAAACAGGGAGGAACAGAATATGTATCCTTTAAATAAGCAACACAGCGATACTTCCGTTCAGTCTTTTAGACTTCATTTG